>NW_021940920.1:611905-706317 GCF_004337985.1 Pyricularia pennisetigena | reverse complement strand
TTTTTTTTTTGTCTTTGGGACCAAGAATTCTGACGATTGGGTCGCTTACCGCAAAATTCCTTCCGGTTTTGAGGGGATTTAATGTGGATGTGCATTGCATACCACATGCACCCTGGAATTCGGTACCAAACGCTTGCAAGAAAAAAGGGCCATTGAACCTTTGGCACTGGGAATAACTTGGCAACAACCATTTTCCGAGCCTGCGAATGACCGCATGTAGTAATGAGCCTTGGCTGTCGCTTCTTCTGCTCGAGCGTAAATGATGCATACTACTACTGCTGCGGATGATCTCCTTTCAACGGGTCTGCTTGATCCTGAAATATTAGGAATGGGCTTCCTAAGCACATTTCACTCGCAGACCCAAGCGGGCACCACTCAACCGAGATGTCGCCTTTATAAAGTCGTAAAACCCTTGATTTGAAAGACTCAAATGTCAGGAATGCCTTATAAGTTGTGACCGATTAAGTCGAATTGGGAAGACGTCAACAGACCGTACATGAATCTTTGATATGTACCCCAATCTTCGGCTTCTACGTGTTTGCTAGTAGACTTTGGCTTTATGGCATACTTAATCGCCATTGACAATATCGATACATCCATGCTTTTTTTTGGCATCAAGAACGTGCAGATATGTTCTATCTTTGTATCTAGCTTACCAACTATCAGAGATACCGTGAGTTGTAGAAGGATGATTGATACTTTTGTTGCTGAAGAATTGCTCCAGTAATCATTCCGAGTCACCAAAAAAAGGCGTCAGACCACAGCCGGGTCATAGTCTGACTCACTGCCCACAAAACAATTGACAAACGACAATATTTTGTTTCTTTGAACCAGTTTCTGATACAAGAATCTTCAACTACCTAGGCACAGAACTCGCTCTTTCCACGGTATCACCAGCCAGAATTGACATGCTGGCGGCTTTCTCGTGATGATCCTTGTCTTTGCATCCAGGAATCAAATCACAAAATGGTTCCGCATTGTAGGTACTTGGAATCACTGATGCCGATCATCAACGCTGAGTTTCTCTTTAGACCTTGATCGGCCTCTTGGGTTGGATGACCGAGAATTAGGGGGCTCGGAAAGATTCGGACAGTGTTGCTGGGATCGCAGCAACGAGCTTCGGAGACAAGCAATCAGGCATTTTCAGTTATGCTCCACTTGCCGAGGCACCAAGTCCTTTGGCCCCGGGGTGTCTGGAAAACCTGCTACCTGGGGTTACGCCGTTGGTCATTGACCGCTACAACGCCCTCCTATCCCATGTGCCTCGAAGGCCTTTCGACCGATGTTCTGGTCCGTCTGCCACGTCCCGACCAGGCAGTATATTTTCGGGAGAGAAGATCGTGGTCGAGATTGACACCGCTGTCTGTTTCAGACATCATCGACACTGCTATACCTGAGATCATTGGTCATGGTATAGACTCTGACATTGGGCGTTCATGACTTGGGCAAAGCCCTCACGGCCCCGCGACATGTCCAGCAAAACCCCGGTACTGGTGACTGACATTAGCAAATTCAGGTTGAAGAGCATGTACAAAAAAAAAACTGTAAATTTCATGCTGCAACTTTCACAGCTGACAGCCTCTCGGATCGGGGCACTCATCAGGACATGATGAGGTGTTTGCAAAGTGATGGAGTGGAATGGAGTGTCCCTTGACGTTAAACATGAACCACATGGCCAAGGTCTTCCAAAGCCCTCCCGGACAATCTTTCCAACCAACTTACAACACCCAGCAGACCGTCAGCGAGTGCCGACACGGTTCTGACCTACACGCAAATCATCACCATGCTCTTCCGGCCCAACGGCGAGGTATGCTCCGAAGAACGACCGCAAAACAAAGTACATGGGGGCCCGGCAGCTCTTTCGCAAGCTGGCCAAACGAGACCGACTGTTTGAGCTCTGACTTTGCCGAGGACGATTGTTCCGCCGGTGCGTCGAGGACGCCGCAGCAAGACTTCCCCATGCCGGCTCATTGCGGGCCCTTCCGCCCCTGGTGCGATGGCTTTAGGCCGGCCGGCCACACGTCCTAGTCGATAGAAAAGACGTCCTCCTCGGGGCCATTGACTGGAAGTATTCTTACGCCGGTCCAACATCGTTTCGTCCAGGATTTGCCCTTGTGGCTGCCGCTCGACGTCCCAGAGACGTGCGTGAGACGACGGCGTCGATGGTTGGGGCAGCGTCTTTGACAGGCGGGTGCGCACCTGGTTTGCGGCCATGGAAAACGCGGAGAATGAGGCAGAGAAGCAAAAGACGAATCAGTTGTGGACGACAAGGATGCATCTCCCAAACCAAAAGGACAAGGAGTCATGAACATGATGGTGCAAATCAAAATGAAGTAATCTAAAGAGCAAGTCTTGATCCAATAGGACGCTGTGGGTGCCAGGAAGAGACTTTCGCACTTTTTATTTGAAAAACCAAAACTATCAAGTGCCCACAAATCTAGAATCATCTACTCCAGGCCTGTTGACCACATTGATACGTATGACTAGTGCTGCTCGTCCATGGCAAGAGATCCCGTCGCTTTCCACGTCCCACAGAGTGACCATAGGCAGGCCCTTAGCCATATACCCTAAAATTTGACAGAGATGTCCGGGACAAGACAATGGGGAAAGCGCCAGGTAAACCGAAAGACAATAGAGATGTCCAGACGATTTAAAATGTTTAAAATGTCAATTTCTTGATTCTTGAGAGAAAATCTATGATCCGATTGATGGTCATGAACAAAACAGAGGAAAGAAAGGGGGATGAACACCAGTGGTAAAGGGGGTATATGTGTTAAAACTCCGTGAAGCGCCCAAATGACAATGTGACAAAAGAAAAGAAAACCATTTTCAAGTGTAGAGAGGGCTGGCGTGAGCCGAATCATTTGTTCCGCCATGTGCAGAAATAAGGGGGTTTAAACGAAGAAAAGGGCATACCCGGTTTTAAAAGCGATAAAGGTGCAAGGTAAGAAAAGGGGTCGTGACTTTGCGAGGATTATGTACAAAAGAAAGAGGGTTCCCGATTTTGGAAATGGCACGGAACCGAGACGTGCAATGTCGCTTAACATAAAGTCAAAGGAAGACCCAGAAAGACTGAGTGTCCAGAATATAAGTAATGGGTGGCTGTATCGCAAGGGGATTCCGAACGTAGAGATAGTTTATCAACGAACAGAATGTCGACGAGGGGGGTTCAATTGTCCCAGTGGAGCGCCGAAATTGTTCATCGTCTTTCTGAGCTGTATGGAATCAGGGACATTGAGATCCAAGTATGAGCTCACAGACTGGGTTGTCGAGCAGGCAGGCTTGCCTCGAACTGCTCGGTCAAGATAGTGACGAATATGCCTCGTAATGTCCTCGTGGTATTGGTGCCGTGCAAGACTAGTCGGGGAGGCTGACTGCGAGCCTTGCTGCACGGAGCTCGCTTCAGTGTTGAAAAGCTTTGAGCTCGGTTGAGGAGATATGTCTCGAGTACCGTCGCTGCCACTTACATCACTGCCGCCGACACCCTTCTAGTGTGCCTGCGCGGAGCCGACAGAGAACCCATATCCTAACGGAGCGCCAAAGTTGTTGGACTTCTTGAACTTGAGTGGAATTTCCAAGTTCAGCTCCTCGGTATCGCTTCCACTGCATGATTGGGATCCCTGGCCGGAGGCTTCCGGTTGCTGCTCAGAACCGACTTGACCGTTGTTGACGATATCAGCACCCGTGGCCGTCTCAACGAGAGGATTGGCACCATCTAAGGATTCATCGGCGTTCTTGAGAACAGTGGGCACGACATCGCCCTCGCTCTTAATGGCCTCGAGCTTCCTGTCCAGCTTACGGAAAAAGATCTCGTCATGAGCAGGCTGGTTACGAATACCAAGAAATCCCTTTAGAGGTTGATCGCCCTCAGGTGGCGTCAAGGAACCCATATCACTTGGCTCAACACCGGCCGCATCTGCTCCAACAGTGATGGTCGAATCTGAGGACTCATCGACTTGCTTGCTCTTGCCGGCACTTCCGCGGCTGAGGCAACCGTCGGGCGCTGTGGTGGTAGGTGTCACCTCACCTGAGCTACTGGCGGTGGTATGTGCTGCAGTTGTTGCTGCCGAGGGGAGAATGGATAGTGAGTGATTTGGCGTGTGTCCTGCATTAATGACAAGACGCTGGGGCGCCGGCGCTGCTAGGACCTTCAATATGTCCTTCTCTTGTGGCCTACTCCTTGCTCCGTCGGGGCTAGAGCTCGGGAGAGGGGGGGAGGATCTGGCTGAGCCGGACTTGGACGTAGTACGGCTAGTTTCGGTATCTGTAAAGGTCGACCTCTCGACCGCAGTCTTCTTGATAGGGATGCCTTCGAGGTCGGGATGGATAATCTGGACATCGATGGTAGGCACAGGGGTCCCCTCCCTGGATTCGTGCAAGGGTGCTGCATCCAAAGGCTCCTGGGGAGGACTGTTGACATGTGATCGCGGCTGGAATTGCTGCGAAGGACTGATTCGTGCCTCTAGTGGCGGGCTAGGGCCAGACGCACCGGTTGCCAGCCGAGCCAGAACCTGGGAGGCCTTTGAATGACATGACGTCGCCTGAGTCAAGGCCTGTTCTTGTTCCGACGACCCCGACGACACCGGCACACTGTCTGAGCCAGCCGGGTGTCCACAGCTGTCGCCACCACCTCTAAGGCCAATGACATCCTCATCACACTCAGGTATTCCAGAGATGCGTGCTCGTGTAACCTCTAGCCTAAGGAGGGCAATCTCTTCCAACAGAATGGCCCGTTCAGCCTCCCAAATGGTGCGCTCTTCTTGGTAAACCTCCTCGGCACGCGCCCGATTGGCTTCCAAATACTTCCGTTCGTTCTCCCAAGCCTGACGAATTGCTGCATTCTGCTTCTCGAGTATTGCTATCCTCTGTGCATACAGGTTGCTCGCCGATGCAGTGGAATCAGCCGAAGCCGCGCGGGACTGCATTCCATACGAATGTGCTGATGTTGGTATAGAACTCGAAAGTGATGGTGGTACTGAGTGCGGTGGCGACAACATGGTGTCGCAGGTAGGTACTGAATTGGTTAAGAGGGCACGCGATGTCCCAATAAGTTCACTGACTGTCGGGACCGAAGTGCCTCTGAATGTTGGCGACAGACTGGCCGATCGATGCTGCGTCTGTTTCTGCTTGCGCTGCTGCAAGTAAAGTTGGTGGCTCATCTGCGTGGAAGTCGGAGCTAGCCTGGGAGAGAAGAAATGATTCGATTGTCTACCCCTTGCACGGTACGAGTTGCTGGTCGGAAGTGCAGGGCGGCCTTGGGGCTCAAAGTAATGTGTCGCATTCCTTGGAAGGGACAGAGGAGAGATGACAGAAGTGTCACCTCCCTGTGAGAGGGAGAAATGATGCATGTCGTGTGCACCCGAAGGTAGGAAAGAGTCGGACGAGGCTAGCCTCGCCATGTTGTTCGGCTGCACTGTCGCTGGTGTGGCACATGAGCTGATAAGCCGTTATTCTGATCCAGAAGAGGAGGACCGGTGACAAGGCCGAGGCAAGTGATTTATGCTGTCGAAACCCGAGGGAGGGAGGGGCGAGCAGAAGAAAAAGAAGTCGAGACGCACAGGCGGGAGGGCAAAAAGGTTTGGGGCGTCCTTTGGGGTCTTTGGATCGGTCGGGGGCGAGTTACGAAAATGTTGTCTGTACTAGTCTAAGGTAATGAGGTCCAGAGGTAGCTCCTGATGACCTTTACTGCGTATTTTCTGTCCCTGGACAAACTGCAGGTGGTCCCTTTTAGACTTGGGTCAGGTCGAGCGAGATCAAGTTGGCCGTGGGTCTGCCTGTCCCTACCGGCAGATGTCGGACTGAATCGGGCTGCAGCTCGAGGACTAAGATTAAGTGCGTTCTTGTGTTCTTGTGCCTGACTCAATGGTGCGGAGCGTGCCCCCAAGCAGCAGCAAGGCGCGGGCGAGTGGGCCACCAGTGACGTCTGCGTTCTTTCTTTGGCCTGGTTTGGTTTGGGTTCGGTTGATTGTCGAGAAGAAAAAGTGGAGTCGGGCAGCGGGATGCACCTTTCAAAGTTTCGGTCGTTTCGCGCAGAGAAAACCAGTAGTGATTCGTACAGCGAATGGGAAAGCTGGGATGACACAGCGCCGGTCCGTTCTGCCTTTATAGTTAGAATTAGCACACGCGACAGTTTGCGTGGTTGGACCATGTTGTACAAGGTACCGATCAGAATGTGTGAAGGAAGATGTGCGCACATGTGAGTACAGTACGGAGTAAAACAAAACGGTGCTGACAAGTCTGTTTGAGAAAATAGAAAAAGCAAAGCAACAGAAAAGGGGCAAGTCAGAAACAAAAGGCACTGTACTGTACGCTCACTCACCCACAACTGGCTGGTCTGACTTGCTTTGGGTGGCGCAGAAGGAACTCAGCTACGTTTTTTTTTTCTTGGTTTTGGTTGAGTAGAGTTGGGAGACGGCAACTTGATGGCGTACAAGTTCAACCTCTTTCAGCTGGAAACCAATACATCCATGGGTATAGATTGAAGCTAGAGCATCCAAACATCCCCCCCCTTTTTTGATCGGGCCAGCAGTGGGTTTCCAACTTAAGGGTGGTGGTGGGTGGTGGTGGGTGGTGGTGTTTGGTGATGATGGGAAAGGTGTGTTCCAAGAATTAAGTTTTCTGGACAGACGCCTGAGTGTGTGTCTTTGTGTTATTGTTGTGTCTGTCCAATCTCCAACTTAAAGAGGACTGGACTTCTCCAAGTACCAGACCCACTTAGATTCGGTGGGAAAGGGGTTTGTTTCTCTCTATCGTGCCGCTTCCGCGTTACGTCGCTCTTTTAGTCGCGTTCCAAATCCAATCAATCTCCTTATGGAAGGAGGAATGTGCAAATGAAGTGCGCGATGCACGGATGGAAGTGCCGGATCGCAAGGGTACCTGCTGACGCCACCGACCGGTCCAGGTGTCAATGTGGACTAAGAGGGTCTGGTTGTTGTGGTGGCGGTCAGGGCAAAAGTTTACTTGGTAAACGAAAAGAAAAAGAAATCAGAAACGCTAGGCTAGGCTGGTTTGCTCCGAGACTGGACCTGGATGCTATAGAAGCAGTGGATCTGAAATGTGAATAACAGATAACAATACGCGACGGTGAGACCTAAGGCCAGCACAACGAGTGGCGTTTGGTGAATATTGTGTTTTGGTCGTTGTTGTTTGCTTCATTTGTATGCAGTAGATACGTGTCTTGCGACCAGACAAAGATGGGGGTGAAAAACAGTGGAGGCCGAATTGGAGCACACACACTCAGACAGTGCCATACAGTAGGGTCCACGTCAGCTGCACAAGGTACAACCTAAGCTGAAGATGAAATACTGCCAATTCAATTGGCTCTGTTCTGATGGTGGTGAGTGAGCGAAACCAGTCTGGTTTGAGGGGGAAAAGGGGGGAGACAAAAGAGTAAGAGAGAGAGAGAGAAAAAAAAAAAAAAAGGGAAAACAACAGACGGATCTCAATTATGCTGCAAGACCAGGGAAAATCCAGGGTCCTCAGGCGACTTCTAATTTGGGTAGTAATTTTTATCCAGGCACGAGGAGGAGTTGATCGGCGGGGGAGGGGACTCCGAGATGGTGGTAGTGGAGGGAACAACACACAATACAACAATCAGTTTCTTTCTCGGAGTAATTATCAAGCAGTACAAGCGGTGATCCTGCCAAATCTGCCTGCTGTGCCCCTGTCCATCCAGGCACACCCACAACCCTTTACTTGCTATGCTAATTATTGCCCAGACGCACTTGTGCCCAAAGTACGTGTCAAACCTGCCAGGCCCTGTCCGAAACAGACGGGAAGGAAATACTGCATGACAGGTCGTTGGTTCTTTTGGCTCTTTGTTGCAAAGAAAAGCAACAGTTTTCGTGCAAGACGTTGCACTCGTCTTGGGCCTTGCAAAAGCACCGGACCGTTTTTTTTTTATGCGAAAAACTCTACAGGGGAAAGAAAACTGCTCTCCACTTCTTTCCTCCTCCTCCTCCTCCTCCTCCTCCTTCTTGGTAATGGCTTGACTGGAACGGTCCGCGAAAGCGGCTTGGCGCTGGAAGTGTATTGTACCTTGAACTAGGTGAAGTGCCTAGAAAAAGGTATTCTTAGCTTACCAGTGACTAAAAACGTACATTTTAGGTTCTAATCGAGCCGACCAAGAGGCTAAAGTAATTAGGGTATTCTATTGACCACAAGCTCCCGTCTGTCAGCGACCCCATTTTCTGCGTGACAATGAGGCAGCCATCCTCCAGAAAACGACTGGGGACGTGAGCCACCACCATCAACGGATGAGCTGTCTGCCCCGTCCAACCATCAAATCCCATGGCATCAGGGCCTTGATGCAACGTCCACGGCTCTTTTGCCCGACTCTCCCGTCGGTGCGACCAAGCTAAGTTACGGAACAGTCCCGTAAGCAAGCACAAATCGATCTTTTTCCCCACGCCAAGATGCATCTATCGTTTCTTTTTTGAAGCATAGTAACGCAGCCCCTCATCCACCAGTCAAATTGCCCAAAACAGCATTTCATCAAGCTCTCCAAGCGCTCTGTCGGGTCATGTGTGCATCGCGAAAATGGTAGGTGAATGGGGAAATTGCAGGCAGCTGGATTGGTATTACGTACGTGAACAGTAATCCCAACCCCAAAATACTCTGCCGCTTCCTGTTTGTGGGGGGGCGCCCCAAATTCTCCAATCTCAACTGCCCGAAAGCACGTGCCACCTGTGACTTGTTAGTAACACAATAAATATCTTTAGCCAGCCAATAGGGATTTATCCATTATGTGCAGGGTCCTCTTGGCTCAAATGCTTGGACAATTGTTGTTTTCCTTTTCTCTTCTTTCTTCCTTTTTATTATTTTGATTCGCATTTAAATCTTAACCATTGCCAAATGCGTTCGGTTCAAGTCTTATGCCTCTCACACACGATCGGATGATGCAGGACGCAATTCTCTCTCTTATTTTTTTTTTTCTTTTTTTTTTTGCTTGTGAAAATTGTTTGTAATGTCTGACTGGAGCCCTGCCCATCGTGGCATGGGATCCTGAGGTGCCTCGGCACGTCTAAAATTTTGCCCTCGTGCCCTTTTGTTAACCGACTGTGGTCTAGACCCCCAGAAATTGGCATTTTCACAAAGATGTCCCTGTCAAGATTTGGCTTCCTAGCATTGATATTACGGTATTAATGTCATGCTCTGAAGTTTAACAGCAAAATGAGCCAGGCAATGGATTAACATAATCCGTCGGATTTGGACCGTGCATCTATTTCTATTCATGGCCGAATGTCGGTCACGCAAAGAGTAAAAAGACAGACGTAGAGAATGAACCAAGAAAATAATAATAGTATTAATATTAATAATAACGATAGTCATAAATGAAAAAAACAAAATAAACAGGGTCGTTTACCATCCCTAGCGAGACTGCCCAGCACAAGTTACCGACGGGTTATCATCATCAAATTCTCCACGCAGAGCCTCCCACGTCTCGGCTCCACAAAACACCAAACCCAGAACCCCTCATCTTGCTTGCGCCACGGGAAGAAAAAAAAAAAAAAAAAAAAAAAAAACAAAGGTTACAAGCCAGAGCCGGTTTGGCCTTGGTCGTGCCCACTGCCCTGGGGCCTAAATCTAACTTTCATGCGCTGAAATGCTCCAGTAGCCAACCAAGCCCTGCCTCTGTGCATACCTTCCCCGCGCGGGCGGTTGAGTGTCCGTGTGTAAGCTGCAGAAAGGCAATAAATCAAACAAAGTTTACATCCTCACCGCCGTTGGCGCTCCTTGTGACCCAAGTTCACACCAACCACCCGGGAGCTCCCGAGACGCTGCCGTGGGGCAGGTCGACATAGCGGCAATGATTCTTTCCGGTCACAGTCGGCCGGTTGGGGTTTGGTCTTTTCCAATTTTGAGTGGTCTGTTAGAAAGATCCAAGTGCGCGCGGCCTATCTAGAACCGAATTCGTTGCCAGCCAAACAAATTTCATCGTCACATTTCCACAGTTCCAAGTCGGCAGCAAAAACGCTTAATTCGCACCTATGTTATGTCTCTAATCACAAACCATATGCCACGGCCTCTTGGTCCAAGCCCTTCATTTATGCAATCCAAGACCAAGATAATAATCGAGACAGAAATTCTGTGCAGCCACAAAATCGTTCTACGTAAGGTATCTATTCCTCCACCCCAAACTTGCTTCTGCCCCAATCGTCCTCATGGTACTTAGTCCTCTCTTTATTTACCTTCCATGCTCCCAATCGCTATTCCTGTCTGCTCAGCTCCAGCAATCAAAAGCGCCATACTTGCCAAATCAACTTTTCCATCTCTTCCAAGGCGATTAATCCAACAACTACGGTGAAGCCAAGTCCATATTTCCATCATAATCCATACCAGCGGAAACGGGCTTCATGTGTGCCGTCTCCAAGCTCATGCTCCCTCATCAGTCTTTTGAACATGCAGTCATTCAACGACATTGAACAAACTCATGAGTCTTGACTTGGTTTTGTACCTTGGAAAAGAACCAAGTCAAGCCATAGCAATAAGAATTTTCCAGCCCAGGAAAACGCAGTGCCGCGTACTTCAGGCATTCGTCTCAATGTTCACACCCGTTTAGCTGGCGCCACCATTGACAGTGCCCTGTGCCATTGCCTGTTGTTGCTGCTGAGCGACCATCATGATTTGCTCAGCCTGTTGTACCACCGTCTGCAACATATTTCGGTCGTCCTCCATCAAGTGTCCTGCTAGAGACTGATAGAATTGTGGCTGTTCTTGTTGCAAGCCTGCACCCAATTCAAAGTCAGCACAAACCAGCATATTTGGGACGCATTCTGCGACAACAGCGTTAAGCTTTGCAAGCGTCTAACTTACGTAAAAGGACTGTTCTGAAAATGCCATATGGCTCCACCTTCTCCAACGGTGTCTCGAGGAGTAGGCTCTGCTCTCCAAGATCATCGTCAGACTCGAAACCTCCCTGGTCCAAATTGCTGAACTTCTGTGCCTGTGGTGGTGTTAGTCCTACTCAGTCCAGTCGTTATGACGTGCATGGGCGGGGTGGAGATCGTACCTCTTCGTTCAGGAACTCGATATAAGCTGTGCTCTCATCTTTGACGTCGGATGGCTCCTCTTCTTGGTCTCCGTCAGCGTTCCAGTTGGCATCGTCCTCGTCCCACTCATCGTCGTCCTCGTAGTCGTAGCTCCCAGGATCGAGAGTGAAGTCATCCTTCATAGCCTCGGCACGGTTCTTTTCGGCGTTCGGCAGGGTCCTGAAAAGAACAGTGATGCCTTGGAGCAGACGAGGCCACCCTGTGGAGACGCTTGCCGGGATCTGCTCTGGGTTGATGCTAAGCAAGGCAGATATGGCAACGATGCATAACCTCTTGTCGTGTACCCGAGTGAACAGGTCCATACTGCTGAACCACAGGCTAAAGAATTTGTTGGTCCACTGGTTGGACTCCAGGACCTGCAGTGTGAGAAGGGGATTGTAGTAGATGGCGTTGATCACCATCTCCATCAGGTGAATCTTGACGGACTTGATCTTGAGGTCCTGGGATGTGATAATGTTCATCGCCATTGTCACAAAACCCTCAATGTAGTTGTCGATCGATCCGCGGAGACTAAGCATCATGGCCTCCCCAAGCTTGCATGCGCAAATCCTGTCGACGTTCCCCACCTTGGGCTCCTCAAACATGGTCTTGACCATGTCGAACAGAGCGTGACTATACTGTGGGTTTTGCACAAGATGAGGGGCGCCATACTGAACATAGTTGTCCAGTGCGGGGAGCATGTCCTCAAGGTAAAGCTCGGCGCCAGACTTGAATGTCTGGTGAATGAGCTCGAAAGCTTTCCACATGATAGGTGAAATGTTTTTCGCGGCAAATGTGCAGCTGTCAATAATCTCGAATACCTCGTTGTACAGATCTTTACGGATTGTCAGCAAGTTTTTAAAACATTGGAAAATATCGTGCTGTCAAAAGTCTGAGTTTCGTCCTGTCTGCTTACCGTAGAGCTTGTTCTCTAATGTGATTTCTATAACAGGCATCAGCACTGTTTCGATGGCCTGAAGAACCTCAGGGGTGCTTTCGAGGGTAAGGATCAGCGTGCCGATCGTTTGCAAGACACCCAAGGCCGTTATGCTCTTATCGTCGAGGAAGTCAGCATAGTCATCCTCGCCATCACGTCCGCCGTTCTTGTCCAGGAGCTCGCGAACTATCCGCAAGTAGGTGTGGCTAAGCTGCTGGCTGAGAGCAACCGCAAATGGCGTGAGCTCCTTGGCAAAGACCTCCACAAAGTCCTCCATTACGTTCGCCAGTGCATCAATATCAGCCTCGTTGGCTAATTTGAGCAGTTGCTGCATGATTGTGGGGATGCTCTCCTGCATGCTCCTGCGGATGATGTCGTGTCTTATCAGAGGTTGCAGAGCAAGTGCCGCCGTCACACGGACGGGAAGATCGGGATCGGCCATGCACTGGAGGATGTTGCGGTAAATAGTGAGGAGGTTGTTTTGGTCTTTGAAGTCAAGTGCCTCAAACTTCTCAATGGTATCGCAAGCACGGGCACGGAGCACACCTTGAGTGCTCGTGAAGTCGGGAAAGACGTAGCGAACAAGGAAGTATTCGACCTGGTCGGCGATTGGGCTTTTCTTGCTCAGTAAGACAGGGGCCAAGGTTCCTATCATGCGCAACGCACCCTCCTTGGCAATATGGTTTTTGCTTTCGGGTGCTGCACTCTCGTATTCGTTAACGACGTTGTTGATGAACTGAAGAACCTCGAAGGTCTGCTTTCTGCGAGACTTTGTGAGGTTGACGAGGAAGTTGGTTGCAGAGACATCAGGGGCGCTAACTTCTTCATAGAAGTTCAATTTCCGATGAAGGTACTCCTCGGGCTGATCCTCAAAGTCATTGACATCGTCCTCGGACAAACACATGACTGGGAATATAAAGTGCTGGATGAGGTTGTTGAGGTCAGGCTTGAGATGTGTCCACATCTCCTTTGGTTTAATGCACTCATCCAAAAATACGATGATGTACGACAAACATGGTCGACTGAGCCAGGTCGTTTTGGCGACCCATTTCTCAATCTCGACAAGATAGTGCTTGAGAATAGCGGGCGCAACGGTGCTGGAGAAGTACTTTGCGAAATCCAATTGGGCGGTAGCATCTTTGGGAAAGGCCTCCGGGTTACCATGCCTATCCTGAAGTTAGCATCGCACATCTCCAGCCATATATCTGGGCCTTGGGGATAGGGGTTTCACCTTTGGTAAAGACGGTTCAGGTTGTAGTATCCCCACTTCTTTGCCTTCCACCAGTGGTGCTTTTCCCGCTCAGGGCTCTCCTCAGCCATGGCCGAAGCGGGTACCGCCCTCGAGACGGTCCTTAAGAAGATGTCACACCAGGCCATATTTGTCTCTTGCTGAAGTAGAATACCGTGTAGTTCAAGCTGCAAAGGACACAAAATTTACGTCAGTAATGTTGCAGGCGGCCCAAAGATGCAATGTCGTCCGCGATGTACGGTCCTCAAAGATGCAGTTGAATATACGTACGAAGGTTGCGTGCTTGAAGGCCTTGAGCGCAATATGGAGCATCTCGCCGGCATCGTCGCTCTCCTGTACAACAAGTTCCCTGCATATTTCCAAAAGTCTTGGGAAGCTGCCCTCGATAATCTTCTGCAGCTGGGCTTTGTTCTCGTCGTCGTTTGGCTTGAACCTATAAGCACGGCAGATGGCGAGCAGGCACTGCAGACCAGCTAGCACCCTGTCTTTGTCGTTCGTTCCAAGCAGCTCCACCGTGTAGTCCATAAAGGCGGGCCATTTTTGCGGAAAATCCCAGTGGAGGATTCTTTGGAGGATGGGGATGAGGTTCTGTCGGATCACACCCTGCGACGAGGCGAGGAGGGGGAGCAGGTTTTCTTTGAAGCGTGTCTTCTCGTCTTCGTTTATCGCAGGCTCGGAAGTTGAGGATTCGCCGTCCGACCAGCCGCGGTGGACTCGGTTTTTGAGGTAGATAACGGCTAAAGATTGGTGAGCATCAAGTCAGTACGGGATGTTTCTTGTCGCCAGGTTAGGCCCCGCGGTTTGTGCGCTGGCGACTGAGGGGCAAGACGTACTTCCCAAGCGAACATTTTGCTGTTGTTCGCTCTGGAGGATGGTAACGAGGCAGTCGATAAATCCTGGTTGTTGTTCGGCCTGAGATTGTCGATACGAGAACAATTGTAACTTAGGTCAGCGACGAGGGCAATCAACCGGGTTTTGATGGACTCGACGAAGCCAAGGTGTGCACATGGTGGTTGGCGCGAAGCGCGTTGCCCGTCCCAAATATAGAGGATGAAATGTTGTATTTTTTTTTCTCTTTTTTTTTCTCTGTAAACGCACCTGCTTCAGTTCGTGTTCACCCTGTTTCCTCACGTCGGCAGTGGGGTCGAGGGTTGCGACGATGCAGTTCCGAACGGCTGCCGCATCCATCTTGTCTTTGTGACAGCACCGAGGCGGCGGCGGGGGGTTAAAAAGGGCCAGACAGCGGCGGTGTCTGCTCGTTCGGGATCGCGGTTCAAGTCGACGGTTTAGTAGATGGCGACCTGTGAGCCCTTCTGATTGAGTCGGGACGATAAGCAGAGCCCCCGGCTGGCTGCTAATAGCCTACAGAAGGAAATATAGACACTGTCGAATGCAATGCTGTGGATGATGTTTAGGGGTGGGTGGCAGAATGTTGTTGGTGGGAGCGGCAGAATTAGACAGAGGGGGGGGCGAGACTAAAAATTTGGGGTGAAGCGGTCTAGTGTCAGTCTTTTTTGGCACGCAAAATGGCGGGGCAAGTGCAGTGCACCTTTTCCTCCCTTGTTCGGATACCCTGGTTACTTGCTGCTGGTGATTGATATACAACCTACACTCCATGTCAATTGGAATAATCCCACGTGCTTGTCCAAATCTTTGCGGATGAATTGGATTGATTAAATTTATTTTTTCTTAATAACTGTATATTCTACCCGCAAAAATCACTCTACTCTCCCTTGGGACCCGTTTTCGAGAACTTTTTTTCGGATTACCAGATCGAAACCTGCATGCATTTATTGGATTAGGTGGTGAAAGTCGGTGTGTGCGCATATCGCATTGCAAAAAAAAGCGATCCCAGCTCACACCATGGCCCCTACAAACCTGCTTGTAGTCCCTAGTGCCTTAGGCACAGGTGCAACCCCTGAAGCAAAACAAACAACAAATCAAAACCCCTTCAGACTCTTGTTTTACGTTAGTGTTGCCGTATAAATCGGATTGTTCGATTTCACATCGCTTCTAGTTCACGGTTTGACTCGGGGCCGGATTTGGGCTTACACTACAGCTTCAGCATGCCCCTGAAATGGTTTCACGTGGTATCCCCGCCTAAATCAACACCAGCCAAGGCGGGAGGATGGTAAGGGAAGAGTGGAGGGAGGGAAAGGTAAAAAAAAAAAAAGGAATAAAAAAGAAAATAAAACAAAAAAAAAAAAAAACGCGGTCGACTTGCTGGGGAAACCATGAGTATCGACGGGCTTGAGTTGACAAGGTACTCGCATACCTTGATGGTCTTACATTTTTGCATAGTACATGTTTTATTGCTAGTCATTCAGCGTCACAATAACATTCCAATACTAGTTCGTGTCAAACTCGGTTCTCTGAAAAGACCCGAGCCTAACAACCCCGTTTAACACAGAAAAGCCCCACGATTGTTAATAGTCTAGTAAAAATCAAAACCCGGACTTGGCATAAAAACGCCCTGCAGCGGAAAAGCATTTCCAGAGCCCCTAGAAAAATCCAAAATTGCAGGTTTTTTTTTTTTTTTTTTTTTTTTCGTTGGTCATCTTCCACACTCGCCGTAGGTGTTGAAGAGCAAGACACCATCTACCCTCATGTATATGGGCAAATAGGAGACCTAGTCGTGAGAACTCTGCTAAAGGCCTGGCATATGTCGTACCTGCATTGCCCTGCGTCAGCGCACTTCGGCGATTTGTTATCCAGACTAATTATTGATTTGGCAACTTTTACGTTTCGTAAGGCAGGACACATGGTAGACGTTGAGAATGCCACAGCAAATCAATTACAAAATACATCAAAACTCCCGTCGGCAAACCATAAAGTTACAATAACCCAAATATTTCCATGCATGACAGTAAAGATTGGTAAAGAAAATAACGTAAACAAAAACTCGCACCAACATCCCGCCGCCTCACGTCAGCCCATTGGCCGACTCATCTAATAAAAGTCTCAGGCACTAATCAGAAATGCTGTCAGTAATTCCCACACACGTATGGGTGTGTCAACAACCATGGAGTGTCACTTTTGAAAGGTTACTCTGAAGCCACAAGGTAGCAAATGTGAGATAGATGGTCAACACTGACAAGAAAAGAACGGTTAATCCGGGCTTTGTAGACCGGACGATCAGATGGCGCCTAGAGGTGGATTTCGGGGACCAAAATCAAGATGGACGACAACTGAGGGAACTGTGAATGCAACCCGTCATGACTGTCAGTTCCTTGTGCTGAGCTGAGTTCCCGGATACAAGTTTCCACATTGTTGTGACTGGTGTAACGGGTCTTGGAGTACCATTGAGCAATAGCTGCCGTAAAGCTATTGTCATTCAAGAATACCATAGACAGGTAGGAGACTGAGGTAGACCAAGGAAGCCAGACAAAATAAATTTCCGGACCAAGTCCAACGAGCCTTGCAGTAAATGTTGGGTTGTCCTAGAAATTTGCATGGGTTGTTCCGATTCGAAAAAGAACAGTGAAATCTGAGTCGTCCATTCCAGGCATATCAATGATTTCCTCAGGCAGATGGGCCAAGTACACGGAAGTTTGGTATGCATAATTCATTTATGAAGACCAGATCCATCGGCCTTAAAGCGTTCAAGCTCCGGAAAGATGTAATGTGCTCCGTTTATTTTGAGATGACTTCCAAGAGGATCGCAGTCCGTCCTTACCATTTCGATGTACCTTCTGGGCTTTGTAACCCGCAATCAATAACCTTGTCTTGAGGGAGATCCAGGCTGGCAAATCCATGTGAAGCATCCAGAGCCCAGAGAAACTGGTCGAAATTTTTTTGGCCTTAGATCTGAAACTGGATCCTATGGTGCGCATACAGCCGCGACTGAGCAGACAGGCGCCTTCCACATAAACGCAAAGAAAGCCCAGAAAGATATGTCCCAAAGGTGTCAGGATCCAGTGGGAGAAGTCCGCGCATTAGGGTTGCCAAATTGTTGCCAGGGTGCTTGCTATCTGCGTAGTCAGTACAGAAAGGAAGGGAATATGTAAACGTTGTTTTATGTCCTCGGAAAATTTCCAGGTGGTGAGTTCTCATAAATAGAGGGTTCCTTTGCATATGGGTCATTGTTATGTACAAGATCGGAGTCCAACTCACCTTGCTGTTCCAGATCTCGGCCGTTACCAGGATTTCCAAGGCGACACCAAGGAAGAACCAGATCTCCATCAGATGCTTGTGCTCCATGGCCAAACACGGTAGTGGAAGCAGAGATCAGGACGATGGATGACAAGTCACGCGCTGTCGGTTCTGGCCAAGATCCGGACAGCAAGGAACATGATAAAAAAACACACAGCTGCCGCCCGGCGGAACATGGTAACCCGGACGCCATTCTTCCTAACTCCTGGTCCAGTCGTTGTGGGAGGCCACAATTATGGTAAAAACAGTCCGTTCTTCGGCAATTCCAGGAAGCGTACACAAAAGAGATAGAAAAAAAAAAAAAAAAAGAGCCCATTATTCTGGGCGCCTGGGAAGTCCCAAGATGACCGTCATTATGTCCATAGCGCCATATCCAGATATACGTGTATTCGTTTTAGACATCCCCACGGGCAGGGATAGTCTAATAAAATGTCCTTTTGTGGCCAGGATCCGAAAAGAAGGAAGGCGAGATGACGAATGAGCACAGTTCCACTGATGAACTGTGTCTTATCCACGGAAAAGAGTGCCTTCTGTCAAACGCTGAGAGGCCGATCCAGGACGGAATCCTTATGGGAAATAGAAAATGCAAACTCCGTGGACTCCAAGAGGCTATGCTTGTTGTTGTTTTTTGTTTTGTACCAGGTATTGATCCATTCATGGAAATCCTTAGGTTGGAAAGCTTGGTCCGAGGGCCCAGGCAATGGACGGGCTGATCCGGGTGGAGGAAGCAATAAACAACAGGGTATCCTGAGGGGCCGGGGAACCAGCCTGCTGGAAATGCAAAGTCTTCAACTCACACCAAAGAAATTAAAGTCCACAGAGGAAACAAGCTTGCGGGGGGTCAACTGGTATACACCAGCGTCAGATCTGCTTACGCAGACTTATCGTCGACCATTGGTGGTGCTGTAATGACGGTCACGTTCCCGATCACGAGTATGGTCCCGGGCATGGTCCCTAGGATGTTGTTCCCGGCGGCTTGGGGGTGCGCTTCCACTGCTTGACATTTGAGTACGTGCACTAGATGCTGAGGGGGTGGTGGAGGCGCGGGAGCGGGTGGGGTCTGGTTCATACTGTTGTTCTAGGCCACTGGCGCTGTGTCCTGTCGAGCCTGCCGGAGACGCTACAAAATCAGATGCTGTGTTCGCCGAGGAGGTTGTCGCTGGATACGCACCACGGCCATAAAAGACGTCTATCGGCTGTGCCGATGTAGCTGCACCTCCCTGTGGATCATATCTGGGTCCTCCTGGTGGCGGCGCGGATCCGGCATAGTATGGCTGCTGATGAGCCTGAGGGGAGTATGCACCTCCTTGTGATGTTGGGGGGTATGAAGGTGTAATCTGCATTGGGTCACCGTAAGCCTGTTGGGGAGCTGGGGGTGCTGCGTATTGCCTGTTCATGCCGGTGGCATGGTATGGTCCATCGGCCTGTTGTCCATAACCTGCGGAGACATATTGTTGGGGGGTTGCTCTGGCCTGAGCTCCATAAGGGTCCTGACGGTCAGCATAGACCGGTTCCCGTGGTGGGAAAGATCCGGGAGGCGGCGCAGCATAGCCCTGGTCCCTGGACGGATACTGCCCGAAGCCGCCTTGTCCTCCGGCACCATACGATTCGCTGTAAGCGGCCTGTGAATCTGGATAGTCACGCGCGACACCTGTCATGTGTTGTGATACAGCATTTGGGTTGCGAAGTGATGAATCCATGTATCGCATCTGGGCTGTTGGGCTGTTAGATTTTCGTCCCGAGCAGTTTGCAGATCCGCCTGGGTATTTTGTACCTCCTTGAGCTCCTTGAGCCCTACGCTTCTCCTCCACCCACTTTTGAGAGTCCTCCTTAAGAGACTCAATCATCGCCTGTAATGCCAAGTGCGTTTTGTTAATGAAACGATTCAACGGGTCGGTCTGCAGGTGAGTCGAGGGAAATTTTGCATCGACTCTGCAGCAACAAACACAACGCATATCCGGGACAACGCACGCTAGTGAGATTCCTATAAGCGGTAATGTAGTAGCCCTGAACGACGCGGCCGTCCCTCTGTATATTGCACGGCGTCAGTTAACTGGCACATGCGGATTGTCGCGCATATAAAACTCGACGGCAGTTGCGGGTGCGTACCTCGAGATGGCCTGGGCGCACAAGAGCGTCATTGCCGAGGTAGCGACATATGTCGGCCGTAATGACTTCGCGATCGATACCGTCCCTTGGTAGAAAGTATTCGTTGTTCCTCGTGCTTGGTGGCGGAGCTTGTGGCGGGACGCTGGCGGCGACCGACGACCGCTGTCTGTTGTTGTGAGCCATATTCTAGGATAGAAAGCACGCTGCCGTTGAAGAGGGGTATTATGACGGTAAAATGAGGAAACAGATGCAAGGCAAAAACGCCAACGCGAAGAGACACAAAATCAGATCCAGCCCGCCAGTATGCACAAATACTTCCTGGATGAGCAGACAGGTAAATGAGATGGTTGTAAGGGATTAGGAATCGCAGTGCGCGGAAATCGAGCCGTAGGTCGAGAAGAGTGGGAAGGAAGAAAGTCCTTCGAAAGAGGAGAGGTGGAGGAGTGGGGGGGGGAACCAAGGGACCAAATGAACAACGTGAATCTCGCCTTTGCCCAGGCGGCGGTTGTGCTCGTCAGTTGGTTGGGCTGGGCTGAGGTCTGGGTGGGTCCAAGGACCAGGAAGCTAAACTTCCTCCGCTACTGGCCAGACGGGCAAAAACGAAGAATCACGCGTGCACAGATTGACATGAAAGCCCGCCCAGTTTCCTGCTCCCTGGTCCACACTTTTTGCTCCTCATCCAACCGTCCGCCCTCTTATCCTGCTATATGGATTTGGGCTGGAACTCCGTAAGCAAGGCTCAGGAGGCGATACGACTTGCAGCCTAACTGACGACAACAACTTTCTGTCTCGGACGTTCCAAATTTCAGCCATTGCCACCAGAAACAATGGGCAACTGTTTGGCAGTTACAGGCGGCGTCTGTGACGCAACGGCCCTTGGGATTTTTAGCGCATTATAAAGCATTAAAATGGCCCAAACGGTTCTGGTTCGGTCACTGCTCTAGAACAACGGAAGAAACTGACACAGCACACTTTGATGCCAAAAACAACAAACCAGACTATGGTCTGATTGATAAACGAGCAGCCAGCCACCAGTCCATGGCCAGCTTCGCGCAGGTTGTGTTCGTGGTGCAAAATGGTTGGTCACGGATGATTTTGGACTAGGTGGCAGGCTTTCACTCCCAGTAGTGGTCAGAGGATGGGCAGAATTCTCGCGGCAGTAAACAAGTGTCCCGTGTCATCATCCTCAAGTCGAGGTTCCCCAGCCAATTTTTTTGCGACTGCCAAATTTGAGGCTGGTAGGGTTTGATCATTACCTACCAAAGACGTGGAAACTAGGTCACCAACCCAACTGTATGATCATTGGGCTCTGATTATAGCTGCCCAAAAAAGGTTCTTCGGTCTACAATTAGATACCGGAGAACTTGCTAGCAAAATCCAATTTCTGTGGCGTCGCAAATTAGTATTGGTGGAGACATCATCTGTCGGTGAACAGATTGGGCACAAACCGAGCACCAGTCTTTTTTCCCTGTTAGGGAAAACGGCTATAAAACGCCTATCTACACTAACAAGCACATACATCAGCCATTTTACCGCACTTCTGGGGAATAATTGTGTGCAGCAGCCCTCGTCATTTGCGATAATTTGTCGGGATACCCCCGTGCTGTGTTTGGTCTATCTGCAAAAATTCCTATAATAAAAAAAAAAAAAAAAAAAAAGCAAAGGCCGCCATTCTGCAGGCCCAGCTGCCGCTTGCTATGCACATGGATGGAGTGTAGAGCTTTGGTAGGCGACGTGTCGACTTCTCACTTGCCTTGACCTGCCTGATGCCCTTCCCACTCGACGACGAATGCTTGGCCGGGAATCTGGGAGTGACCCGCCTCAATCTGGATCCCTGGCATAAGGATGGGCTTGCAGGCACACTTGCAGCTCTCCATCCAGGCTCCTGCGACAGGCTGCCAAGACTGTATTTTGTTTCCCCAGCTTCGACGACCCAACATGATCAAATCAGCACGCATCCTGATCAAATTCTGTATTGGATTTCGAGTGGGCATCATAAATGCGTGTGTGTATGTGTGTCCGCGCGTGTATGCGTGCCTGTGTGTAAAAGAGAGAATGTATGCACGCGCTTGGTGGGCCAAAGTACGTACCTTACTTACCCAGGTCCATGTTTTTTTTTTTTTTTCCTCCTTCGTGGGGGAACAGCCGGGCAACTCCTGTTAGGTTGGGCAGCAACGCAGCAATGGAGGCCACACTTGCACGCCGGCTCACCCAGGTACCCTGACGTATACATACAAATCTCTTCCGTACCAACCAACTTCGGGATGGAATATTCCAACCTCTGATGCAACTTTCAGCATTTTACGCCAAGAAAGCCCTAGCGATTTCGAAAATGAACCTTGCATGCAGGTTTTGGCCATCAAAAGTCGTCTAAAGTCCATTGGGAAACGGCCGTGTTACTGAGTAAATCATCCTACTAACCTGCATGCCGCCTTACTGCCAATTGGTATACAACTAACACTTTGTCTTATGATTGACATCATTTACGTAGCCCTATTTTAATCTATTCGAGATTTCATAATTGGGATGAAGGGCTCAGATTTGCCACTTCTGCATGCCAAGGTAATAAATTGGTTAGATAATAGATTGGTTGAAGTCTGTCTCAGAGGCTCGCCCGACGTAATCGAAGGTCGACATGAAAGCAGTTCTCTCCTCTGCCTCTGATATATCATTTCCATGGTGCTTTAAACTCTGGCCGCATGCTGTTCGGGCAAACGGCTGTAGAATACGGCCAATACAACCCTTGATCTGCTACCGACCGTCAGAAGCGGTGAAGGAATGCTACACGGTACTCCGTAGACACCAAGCTTCAGCTGGACCCCTGGGAAGAAGTATGCAGCGAATGTTCCCTTGATAACAATGCAAATGTAACCTGAATAGTCGTGACTGTCCAGTGCTCCCCCTTCTCCTTAGCGGGATCGGAGTTTGTGATGATGCCGGCTTACTGATGCTACTTCCTCAATTCACGTGCCGCTTCATGATGCACGACGTCTCAGTCGAACCTCAACCGCCTTTGCCCAGGGTCAGTCTTTGGCTTCGCCGCCCCCTTGGGCGGTCGTCCCCTTCCCCGCGGTTTCGCAGGCGGTGCCGCCGAAGTGGGCTGCCTCCGCGCAGCGAATGCAGACGCTCCACGTTCCTCTTCGTCTTGGAGGTCTTTGGCGAGGTGCCAGTCGAGGTGGTCCTGCAGCTCCTCTGGCGTATCAAAGAAGACGTCGTTGCAACGCGGACAAGGAGATCCGATACAGTCTTGCATCGAGCCTTCAGCCTGTGCATCTGTCGGATGCAACTCCTCTTGGGGCCGGCGCTTGTTACCTTCCGCTTTCGCCGTGTACTCGTCATCCTCGCCCGGCCCCGACGAGGACTTGCGCTGCTGACTTGCCTTGCCAAAGAAGCGATGCAACCCACTACCGTTTGTCTTGCGTCGTTTACTGTCGTGATGCTGCTGATGCTGCGTTTGTTGATGCCCAGCTGGACTATCCCGGCTGCTGACGGACCGAAGACCCTGTGCTTCCTCACCCTTGACCAGAAACCCTCCAATGCCCATGTTTCCAGTTATGCCATCTTCAAACCCACTGACGTTCAGGCTAAGATTGTCACAGGGCCAGACCTTGCCCTCCATCACAATCTGCCTCAGGAGGTTCTGGGCAAGCTCATACAGCACCCCGTCGTCGAGCACTCTCACCCCTTGGGGTATCGGACACGATCGTGCCTTGGATTGGCCTTTGTGTCGATGATGTAGGTTCATAGTCTTTGGGCGTCTTTTGTTCTCGAGGACGCCTTCCTCGACTAGGCGAGAAAATATGTCTGCCGAGAAAATACGGAGCCATTTGTTTGCCTGGTCTATCGAGTGGATGCTGGGCCTGAAAGACTTGGCCGAAAGCATGGATTTTATTTGTGTTCTCGAGTTGACCTCGCTGTTATCGATCCCGCGGATCGTGTTGTATACCCATAGCGCTGTTGAGTCGTCACCCAGTCGCTGCTTCAGTTGATCCAAGGGCACCCCGAGCAACTCAGACACAGACTCGGTGCCAAATGCTGCAACGACCTGGTCACCCAGCTTACCGCCGAGGTTGCGAATCTTGGTGAACTTGATGTCCGAGAGGAACTTGCGTACCGCTCGGGCACGAATCACTGTCTGCTGATTGGGCTTCTTATGGGCAGATCCAAGCTTGCTGAGCAGCTTGTTGGCCGCGACGCCTGCGGAACAAGTGTATTTTAGCCTGTTGAATATCGTCTGCCTGATGTCGCGCGTAATTTCTGAGGCAATGAGCAGGGCAACGTCGTCCCAGTCCGGATCATCAGTCTCAGTCTCGTCCTCGTCGAGCTCGATCAGTGCATCTGCCTGCCAGTCCAGGGCACTGACTGGTGGCAGAGGCAGACGTGCATGTGCGTCAGCTCCTGGAGGCGGAGAAGCTAGCTCGGGAAATCTTTCAATAAGCTTCGAGTGTACGTTGGCCGAGAGATCAACAAACACTTCATCGATGCTTGCCTTTTCCACTTTGCACTGGTGAGGCGGAAGGCACTCTTTTATCAGCGCCAAAATCTTTCGTGACTGCAGTCTATATGGGTCCAAAGAGACCTTGTCTGTGGCAATATTTGCGGCTGCATCGTCACGATACGCCCAAGTATCATCGCCCTCTCTCCAGGTTGCGACGTCTGACGTATTGCGTTGTGTCAGTCTGAATTGCTAGCAAACTTGTACAAGCTCCGGAATTTCGCGGATGTATGGAACCAAACAGCTCATGTGTGATTCAGAGCCCAGAAGGGGCCGAGAAACCAAAAGAAGCAAGAATTTCACGGCGGGACAATATGTTTTCTTACGTTGAACTTGTAATTCAGGACATAGCTTAAGTGCATCATCAATAGTACAATGTCGTGATATGCCAAACTTTCTAGCAGGATAGTTGACGGCAATCAGCCCTTGCCTTGTTGCGTCAAAGGTTAACGCCAAGACCTCGATGAGAGTCCAATATCAAGGGGCTGCTGCGTCAAGAGTCAAACCAACATACCACTGCTGCACAGCAAGAGGCTTGTCCTCGGTAACACCCAGACGCACCATTTCGCATTGGGCGTAAAACGCATCCAGATCGATGTGTGAAATCACACGAAGGGGACATGATGTCGAATAGGCGGCGAGCTGTGAAAGTTGCCGATAAGTGAACCGGGACTGAGTGCGCTCCGCCGCGTCTGCCGGGGAGGTATCGCGGAAGAAGCGTTTCGGCTCGAGCAATGGGGACGACGACATGACTGCTGACGTCGAATGGCTGTCATGCGACAGCAGGCGCTATCCTACGAGCAATCGCAGCAGCTCACTCACTAAGCCTCTCGAATATGGGGTGGCATCTTGTCCTACTTGCGAGTGGGCTACGCTATGGTAGTCTTTGGAGATGTTCCCAACACGATGAAAGTGGCGAAACGCGAACGCGAAATCCGCTGCCAAGACATGCCAGCTCTTTACAGTAAAAGTTCTTCCCCAGCTTCAAGTTCTTTCTTATCTAATCTCACGTGATTGACTGGCACTAATCATAGCTGATCTGCGATGGCTTGCTCATTGGCTGTTAATTTTCCTCGAGGCTGGAATACAGACGTTCGACAGGGAACATCCGAATCGAAAAGTGCAATTGACTTTCGATGGAATCAATTTACACCCTCGCTTGGGGAACACTAAAAACTTTAGTAATGAGTTTCTTCAACCGGGACCAGATAGATGATCTCGTAACTCCGCCCCGCGAGACTCAACTGCTCGCACCGAGGTCATTATCTGCTACTTTGAATCACTAATTGACCCCCAACAGCAAGTGAAGTCCGAGGGCAGAGGTCTAAGACAGATAGCTCGCGCCTCCGCGAGACAAGACATGATATACAGTCATATCCTTGGGCAGCAACCAACCTCGCGCCACAATGATTGTCTCATGACGCCGTAGCTGCTCGCTCAGCTTTGTGCACCTTATTTTCGATAGTGGAAACAGAAATCGAAGAGACCAAAATTCTGGACCCAGGCACAAGATGAGTCGATGCAGGGCTTGCGGTCTCGAGGCTTGAGAGTTTAAGTACCTATCCACTTAGTAAATACGCAGAACCCTACCCCTGAGGTTCATCATTCCTGTCCATCTTGCTGATATAGTTTCAGAGCCTTATGGAATTTGCCGACAATGAACTCAGCTCACTGTGCTCGTTGGTTTCGATGCTTGGTGCCAACCGAGTTTTGATCAGCCAGTTTTACTTCTTAAAGAAAGGAGTTAGTGCATCGTAAATGCCTACGAGGGATTTGGACTGATGTGATCGTCGCAACAGAAAACCCTGCTATCTTCTTTTGGTCGAAGTGGAGGGTGGCAAAAGCTTGCAAGTTTTAACACTTCAACCGTCCCAGCGTGAAAAGAAAACAGGAGACGGGACACTACCGTAATGCAGGCTTGGCGGGCAGGTCGGAACAGCAAGCATGGATCTGATTGCCCATATTGCAAGGGATTGAAAACAGAAAGCGAGGCAGATCAGTAAAAAAACCCCGGCTGTTAGGGCATGGTCATGCCGACTAGGGGATACAATCGATACGGAGCGAAGTATTCTAATTTGGGAGACGAATTCACGAAACAGGAGGACGTTCAAGTTTACTCCGAAGTAACATCTTACTTACCGGCAAATGGGACATTACGCCGTATATAGATTGAACTTACAATTGCTTTTCGGCTTCCTAAAGAGAAAACTAATCCACAAGGCTGTGATCAGATCCCCGATACAGGCAATGGCTGAAGAAGATAGAAATTGCTTTTCTTTGCGACGCGACGACCTCTCCGAGACCGGACGAAAACGGTGCCTATGTCTGCGAGGATTTCAGGGCGGCTCCTTGCAGATGAAAGGAACCTCCCCGAGTTTCTTGGGTGTTTGCCGACGCAGATCTTCCCTGATTCAGGTAGGCAGATCAAGCGAAATCTTGTGAGATCAGACGGGTTAGACCAAGTTGATGTGGACGTGTCTGGCATTGACTTTTCGACCATTTCTTTTTTGATTCCGACCGAGGTTAAACGGTAATCGAACCGGCACGAACCAGGTCTCGTGTTGTGGTGGTGGCTGAGTAAAGATGCTACCCTGAAGAGTAGAGGTGACAGCCTGCCAAATTAGTCTGATGCCAGATTACAATGGCCAATCTCCAGGGTACCTGGGTGTTAAAAAAAAAAGAAAATTGCCATTAAAACAAACGAAGCACGCGTTAAGAGAAACGAGTGCGACGGTGGTGGCTTGCAAATTGTTGCAGTTGACGGCCGATGACGTCCAAGAGGGAACTGCTCCTGGGGCTCAAGACTAGGGGTCCCCAGACGGGCGGGTTCAAACTCGTCAGCATTGCCTTTAGACGAGAATCGCCTAAACTCCAATGTGAGAGGCAGCCAAGGTTATGGAACAAAGAGGATTTAACATTGCCAACAAGGCATAAAAGGCATGCACGAATACAAGCTTCCAACATTACTCACGAAAGTTGAGCATCACAACGGATAGGCATTGTACCGATGGCATCGACCGAAACAAAAAAAAAAAAAAAAAAGTAATGGCCGAAAATTAAAATCAGTGATTGAACGTCACGTGTAAGGCAGTTTACCTTAGCTGAAGGTGGCGGTCCTTGGCGGCGTGTCCCCTCACACATACCCTTGCTTATGAAAGTCTTTATTCGCCCCCATATGAACAAGAAGCACAAATTCTGCTAGATATGACGAGACCCTCAATGATGCCATTGATGCCATGTTTTCTGCCAAACATACTGTTTGTTTCGCTCACTTTGTGTCAAGTGGATTAGATAGCTAGGTCACGAACAGTTGGACTTTGTACTGTATTTTTGCTTAATCTGTCACAAGATGCTGTAGAGAATCAGCTAATCCCTCCAGCCAGGGCAACCTGCCAACTTTGAAATCCAAGTGGAATGCCAAAGGATGACCCTTGCGCAACCAATCGGCAAGGCCAGCGGGCAGACGTGACCCATGTCATCCATCCATCACCTCCACTTCCTCCTTCGCCTGTCGCCCCCTCTTTTCCGCTAAGCCTCAATTGGCACGCGCTGCCCAGGCTTATTGGGCCCAGCTAGCCCTTCGCCTGCAACTCGCGCAAGTCAGTGTCTCTTAGCTGGTTGCATCGGACTGGACTTTGCCGTCTTCCGCCGAATTCCCAACATTGAATAAACTGGTCACCGGCATCTGATGGTTCACGACTTCTGGGAATCAATTCAGTCGATACCGCGACTTCAAGAAGATTCATTTCCCCTCCGCCACAGAGTGCCCAGAATCGATCCCCACCGACGAACATACAAATAATTGACTAGACGACCATGACAAAACCCTTCGAGATAAGACATACATGTTAAACTCTAATCCCGATCACTGGGTCCTCTATCCGCACCTTGCCTACTCTACCTAGGGGGTATTCGCCATTTTTGATGAGCTGTCGGGACCTCCGTGGCCACGCATCTAAGCACCAACACCGCACGGTCTTTGACGTTGAAGCTCACAGCAGTCAAGACGGGAGCTACTGGGAAAGTCAAAGGCACCGATCAGGTGGAGCATTAAACGACCTGCTCCCCGCAGTCTGGATTTCATCCTCAGTACTAATCCCCTGTACCGACCTGGTCTACCTCATCGTCCCAGCAGACTCGACGAACCTTCCCCTCCTGCGTCGATCAACCGAAAACGCCAACTTGAATCCTCAGCACACTTGTGGCCGTTTATATAAGGGTACCACCATTCTATTTGAGGTATACATATTGATTGTTGCCTGGAACTGCGGCCTTCTGGCTCAGGTTCCTCCTGCCCGTCACCCAAACTGGATTCCATCCCGTAAGTCAATTCGTTACCTTGGATCCGTTGTACAGTTTCCAGTCACCGCGCGTTTCCCACTTTCAAATGTCATAACCACAACCAGCAACATATGCTCGATATGGTTTCAGCCCTCAGCCCAGGACTGTCTAGCCAGAGCTCGCACTTTGTACTAGCTCTTCTTTTATTTCTATCAGACGATTTGATTCGACCAAATTCGGCTTTGTTAGCAGCGGCATTTACTGACCGTTACGTGCCACCACAGCTTTGTGACGGTCGCTGGCTGGACCCAACACAAAAGCCCAAGCGTAACGTCCTCGCGGTCCTTCGGCCACTTCAGGTCGCTCTCCAGCTTTGCCAGTCCGGCGGCAGCCACCAAGGCAGCAGACGCCACTGTAGCCCACCATCACCACAGATCGCCGTCGCTCAGCGACCTGCCACCAAATATGTCGGCCGACGTAGCATACGCAAGCACGTTCCTGGGCCCTGCCCATAATTCAAAAACGCCATCGCTATCGGCAGCCACTCCCAGAAACTTTGACGATTCGCAGGACCTTAACACTCTACCGGATCCCAGAAGTAGGGCCATGAGCCCCGCTAGCGCCCACAGCTTCCCTAGCCCGATAAGCCCCAACTCTGATCTTGATCAAGAAGTCGCAACCTTGAGCACAAAGCTCATCAACGCAATTAACCACCAGACTACCCTCGACGACACCCTATCAAGAGCTAGGGCGGAACTGGACGATGCAAGGGAAACAATAAAGCAGTTAGAGGGGCGTCTCGCTGAGCAGCAAGAAATGCTATCCGGGGATGTCTGGGTGCGCCGCAAAACGGTCGAGTCCGAGAAGAAGGACTTGCTTCGTCGTGTGGCTGATGAAAAGAAGGCACGATATGAGATGGAACAGCAGAAAAAGAAGATTGAACAAGAGTTGGAAGAGTTGAGCACTCAGCTTTTTGAGGAGGCCCAGAAGATGGTGATTGCGGCCAAGGAGGAAGCACAGAAGGAGCAAGAAATCTTGCACAACAAGAATGAGAAGTTGCGATCACAGCTTGCAAACACCGAGACACTACTCAAGTTGCAGAATGATCAGTTGGCGGAACTCAAGGCTGTGATGGAGCAGATGCACCTAGACCAGGAGGACCAGAATGCCTTGACGGCGCCGTCATCTCCTGGTTTCAGCAGATTCGATTCCAAAGACGACGACACTCCACTGTCTGCTGCAGAGGAATCTCTACCGGAACCTGTATCTCCATCCTACCCCACCAGCTTCACTCACCTTGTCCAGCCGATCCTGCGAACCGATCTATCAGCATACGAAGATTTCAAACTACTAGTGCAGACAACGAAGAGGCTGTCTGTCAGGAGCAGGCCCCCGTCGGGCACGTTCGGTGCAAGTGCAATGTCGGCTCTCGGCTTGACTGCAGGTCACTCCATGAGCCCATCGAATGCATCTACATCGTCTGTGGCAAGCACGGTGCCAACGTCATCCTCAGGCTCACTACCACAAACTCCAAACACGCCTGGTTCTGCTGCCCTTAGCGCGGGCTCGGGCGCTGCGGCAGTGCCAGTGCCACCCTTGAAAGATACCAAGTTCTTCAAGAGGGTCCTGTCTGAAGACATAGAGCCGACCCTCAGACTTGACATTGCGCCTGGTCTGTCATGGCTCAGCCGACGAACAGTCATTAACGCGATCACTGAGGGAACTCTAGTTGTCGAGCCGGTGCCGCCCGCGACTCCGGGCTCGCTGGTCGCGATCACGAAACCGCAGTTCAAAGAGTGTTCACTATGTGGGGAAAGCCGCAAAGAGGAAGCACACCTCCGGACCTACCGGTTCCGCACCAGCGATGCGGACACAGCGCAGCGATACCCGCTCTGCAAGTCGTACTGTTTGGTGCGCGTTCGGGCAACCTGCGATCTTATGGGCTTCTTGCGCCTACTGAAAGATGGGCATTGGCGAACTGACGATGAAGATGCCGTCAAGGCTGCTTGGGAAGAGAGCGTAAGGCTACGAGAGCAGATGTTCTGGGCTCGCATTGGCGGTGGTGTCGTACCTACCACACCCATGTTGATTGGCAAATCTCCCATGTTACCGGAGAAGAGCCCGAGGCCCAGCCAAGAGGGCAAAAGCGATGCACCTCAAATGGAGGACCAACCGCAATCCCAGGATCCCTCTAATCCGACCGTGGAGGTCAGCTCTGAGTCTTCCGATAGCAAAACGGTCCATGTACCTGCAGAGACTTCAGACGCAAAACCGGAGGGTCTGGGCCTTCAGAACATTTCGCTGACGTCGCCGACTTCGGAGGCTATGGAGGAAAAAGTGGCGAGACCGGTGACACCACCTCCCAAGTTATCGGAGGAGCAGATGCCACCAGCGACCAACACTGCCGAGACTGATGCTGATGCAGACGGAGCGAACCAGCAGACAAAGCTGCAAATTCCCGCTCAACAAAACCAATGAACCACATGAAATTCATAGTCGGCATTTTCAACAAGATCTATACCTATGGCCGGGGGGTTGTGGATATGGACGCAATATCCTACCTGCGCCTTTCTCAGTACATATTCTAATATTGCATCGCTCATGTTAAATACGGTTAATGATACCCTCGTTTGACGCCTGGGCCAGTGCTGGTCTTTACACTCCCTGGTCATATTTCTCAGCAGGAAAAGCAAGTCTATCCTTTTTGTTCTGTGTTTATCAAGACGGGCTTGGCGTCAGGACTCTTATTATTCTTGGGCTACAAAGTCAAGGCCTCTTTTTTTTTCATTCTTCTTGGTTTCTCATTGTTCTTGTCAAAACTTTCGACAAGGACTGGTATTTTGAGTACTTGTATTATTACTTGACGACAAAGCGGTCAGGAGGAGGGCGGGCCCAATGGGTGAGGGAGCAAGAGTGCTGCACATACATACTAGGTTTAGCACCTTTCACTCGGTTAATGTGGTAGATAACTGGAGTTAATTAAAATGATATTAGGTATGATGATTTGCAGCTGAAACTTTCATTTTCGTTATTCGTGGTGATCTGTCTGCTGTCCATTTTTGCATTGCTACATCTTGGCCATTTCATCATTTTGTTCTGCATTGAAACCGTACCTGTAGAACTGACGGTATCTCTTCTAACGCTGTGCCCCAAGAGCAAGTGAAGGAGGGTGTCACGCACCTGTTCCAAAAATCCATCCCCGTCAGCTTCCGCTTTTAACAACCCTGGTAGCAAGCCCTTGAACATTGAAACTGCACATATAAGCAACGGCAGGATACAGGTCAGACCAATCTACATCTAGACCGATAAAAATTGTCTTATCAACAAAGGGTACGTAGGCTAGTTCTACCTCCGGCCTCGAGTGGCATGGGTATGCACAACGTGGACTACACGCCCATCTGCACTTCTTCTTCCCACGTCGTCAGGGCGTCAGGGTAACACCGCATCTGCCAAGTCTTTCCTCCTGAATTTCCCTGCATAGTGTCGCTTCTGGTCGACTTGCTGAGAAATTCAATGAGCAAACCAGGGCTGCATCTATCCATCTTTTTTTTCTTTTGTTTTTTTTGTTTGTTTTCTTTGAGAGGGGGATTGAGGGGCGTAAGCGGGTATCATGCAAGGTCATGACGGTGCTTTGTTCGATGTTTGTTGTAGCCCACTCGAGCATTCCAAAACTATCACATATCCAAAGGTCAAAGTCATAATACCGGCTGACTTTGCGGGTCTCTACTGTCTCCTGATTCTTGTGGTTGTGGCGGCTCCAAGAGCGGGATGTTGTTTGGGGTATGTCCCCGGACTGGAGAACATTGGTTTTACTCTGTTGTAGGCAAGAGAATACTCACTTGGCCGCAAGATTCTGCCATCATATCCGGCATTTGGGGCTATATGGATGGTTGCATGGGATTTCTGTGGGTTGTCGGTCTTCCTCCCGCTTTTGGTGTTGGCTTTTTTTCTATTGGAGGGGCAAAGAACTGCGAAATCTTGACCGTTCTCGCTTGAGTAGGTAGGTATTCGGTCAATCCTTTCCTCGTGCACGCGCTATTGTAGTTTCCGGAGGCTTCCTGGCAATTTGAACTTGAAAGGCTAACAGCTCGAATTCGGACTCTGTTGGTTTGAGCGCTTTCTTCGCTTTCGTAAACTGGCTGGCTGGATGGCAGAGCTATATCATAGTATCAGGTCCGGCCTCACAAACCGCCTTGGGTCGTTTCGACGGCTTTGGAAGGCGGTTGATCCACGAGAAGACAGGGGGGGAATCCCTTATGAGTTGCGCCAAGGCAAACACAGTCTTGGCAATCCCTGCACAACTTCTTTCACCTCGATACTCCGGGGGTTTAAATCCATTAGCGTTGCAAAGGTCTAATGGATTTCGGGTCGTGATCCTCAGACCGATGACGTAGGGGAATTTGTCCACGTCTCAGCCATATTCACCGCCTACCGTATCAATGCGTGCGATCCGCATCAAAATTCCCTTTTGTCTCGAGCCTCTGGATGCCTTGCAGCGATGATAGCCCGGTTACAGGCTAGTGAGGCAGGACTTGACTCGATATAGTTCCTGGGAGCTCTTGGAAGCTGGCGCAGTGCATATCTTGGGTGCCCGGATAGCATCTCGGCGAGAAGCTGGAACTGAGGGGAAATCATGGCTGGACGAATGAATATTCTTAAAGCAAAGCAAAGGTGATGGGTTTCGGGAGAGAAATGTGACAGATCATATCATGACAGAGCTGCGTCTCCATGGTCCTCTTATGGATCTATACTCTGGTTCAAAAAGCTGCTACCCGTCTAATATTACAAATACTATATTATGCATAAATGGGTTCCGGTGGTGTCTAGGTGTCACCCACCTTCGTTGGCAAGGCCTCAAATGGGCGAAGAACCCCGGTGACAGGAAGCAAAGTAAACAACTTCCTGTCCAAGTGCAGGGTGAACCATGGAAATGTGGGAAGAGTAGCCGTCTAGAAAAGTGGACATAAGAGATATCGGATTCTAGAATAGATGATATGGCACAAGACAGACGATGATGAATCTTTCATGATGAAAAGTACTCTACGGATAGAGGTCGGTCTTCTTATTGGACCCTCGACTGACAAACGGATCCATTTCCATGCAGATTTTTCAATGCGTTGACGGGTAGCCGGGACGATGAGGGGTCCCTTCCGATCCTGTCATGAGGCGCCCAGCTAATCCGGGGGGCTGGGGGCTCCTTACGTTTTTCCTAGAGAACAACGAGTCAGTATTCAATTCACCACTTCCCAAATGGGTCCAGTGACAGCGGTCGTCAGTGTACCAACTACCAGTTGGGTACTTACCATTGGGTCTCCTATTGAACATAGAAGTATCCGATGTATCTATCCTACCCTTGTTCCTCTGATCGTCATGCTAGTCGAAAGTTTCACCAACAGCAGGATTCCTCTTCAAGTTTGTGCGCAGTCTATTTTACTCTATGTGGTGGTGTTTCCCGCCAATTGTTGCCAATTGAGTGGCATGACTTTTCCCCCTTCCTTGAAAGTGACTGAGCATTAGAACTCACCGGTCTCAAGCAGCTAACTGGGTGTAACAATGAATACGAATGAACTATCATGTGCTATTTGCCTAGGTATATTTCCACTGAGAAACCAACTCTGCCGACTGTTCACGACATGGTTCGCCCAAGGTTGCTCCGGACATTTACTCGGGGAATTGATCTCGCTCGCACTTCGAATGTAAATAAAAGGCCAGGCCGATATCCAACAGTCTCGAGAACTTATGGCAGTGGGATCGCCTCTTAAATTCGCTCGCTTAGTTGCTCTATCTCTCTGACTTCCTCCCTAAAACTTTTGTTCTCGGTCATTCCTAGGGTCTGCCACGGCGTATAGTTGATTTTTATCCGCCCAACTCACCTAGTTATACTCTTGGACTGAGTTAGCAGCCCCCTTTGGCTCTGTCAACTCGAAAATGGGCGAAGCAAACTTCCAGCCAACTCTCCTAGACCTGAATTTTATCAGGCCAGGATCTCTCAGCCTCACGAGTCGTGGGGTTGAGGAAGAACCGACATGGCAGGACTCGGAGATCAAGACTATCGAGCTCTCCCTTGGCCTATGCCCCGAGCCGATGAGCTTTCGAGTCCGACGGTTTGTCCCGGGGCAGAATGATGCACTGTCCCGGACTTGGGTTGACCCTGATGGAAGTCGCCGTAGCACCCCGCTGGCTCCTTATGCAATCGCAGACATTCCGGAAGCCGTTTCCCACATTCAGCAGTATATTCGCAACAATAGCAACTGCTTCGTGGAGGCGGTGCGTCATTCTCACCCTGCTGTCCAGTTGATCTATTCCTGTGTTCCAAGCCAGCTCTCAGAACTACGCACTATCACTGAGACGGCCAATCCCGGTTTTCCCGGCACTCAGGTCTACCTTGAGCAGCTGGAGCTTCTTGAGAAATACTCACAGCTCTGGTTTGGGATACGTGAGTCTCTGTGCAAAGGCACCTTCAAGATCCCCGGCTATCAGGCATAGCTGACTTGAGCTATCTTCCAAGGCAATACCGTGGGATCCAGCTGGCTGTGCGGCTCCGAGACCCTGGGCATGGAGCCTATCCATGAAGAGGGCTATCCGCTTCAGTGCAAGATCTCCACCCCGAGGCAGGTGGTGCAAACCGTGGGCTGTCTGCTTGACCATGTGACCAGGCCACTCCAAGCGCAGTTTCTCCAATCTCTACAAGCGATCCTCTGCGGGGACGGCGACCACTCTACCTTCCACACGCTCTTCCTTGTCGTGTTTGTTCTGCTCCATGAATGTGAGGATATTTCCAAAGACAGAGAGCGGTATGCGAGACAGAACTGCATGAAGGCAAGCAAAACACCCAATTTAATCCCCGCGGGAATACTTTTATTCTTTTGGTGTTTTTTCTAAAAAGTACCACTCAAAGCATGCTATATGCAGCTGACTGTCGAAATTTTCCAGGTCCGCTTCTCTCTGCCCGAGTACGTGGTTGTCCTCCACAGGAGCGCTCATTTTCTCGTCACCCGCTGGCTGGCCCACGCCGCCAAGGCTGGTGTGGACTTCTCGAGCAAGCAAAAGCTTGAAAGTTCGCTCGGTTTCCTTGCCGAGCCGAAGAAACAGGCCATTGTTCAGAGCTACGCCATGATCATTGCTGAGGCTTGTAAGTTGGTCAAGATCATCAAGCCCCATGGTCCACCACTTGCAACACTGTTCTTTTCCAATCATTATATAATGTATTCTTCCCTAGGCGGCTTGATTTCCGTGCTAACAAAAGGCCACTCCGTCCAGATCCGATTGTTCGTGCGAACCCCGAGACATGGACTCAAGATCTGTGTTTCGTCTCTCACATGTTCGGTGTTCCATGGGAGGAGAACGCAATATACACAGGCAACTAGAATCACTATCTAACGGCATGCAAGAGAAAATGGCTAGAGGATGTGCAGGGTACCCGGGAGAAAATGGCCAAAAGACTGTCAAAACAATGTTCAAATGAGGTAGGTAGGTGTTAATGTATAAATTGTCAAGGCCTTTCTGGATCTATGTTCAGATATGTTTTCCACATTCTATTGTCCACTTACGCCATGCTTCTCTTATACGACTTAAACCACCTGTCACCGCAACTTCGGCGCCTTTTATTGGCCAACCTTGTCGGGGAAGCCAAAGTCGGTGCCGAACGGCGGGAAGACGTAGCGGTTCAGCTTGCCATCCTTGGCCAGCTGCTCCGAGTAGTCGTTGAGGAGCTTCATGTCATCGGCGTCGAGGTCCTTGAGCTGGGCGTTGGCCTTGATGCGGTCCGGGTTGACCGACTTGGGGATGACGGTGATGCCGCGAGCGACTGATGGGTTGACCGTGTCAGAAACCTCTTGTTTTCCAAAAAAAAAGAAGAAGAAAAGAAAAGTTATCAAGATAATAAAAGGGACGGAAAGAGGAAAAAGGAAAAGCAGCTTACTCTGGTAGCCGAGCAAAACAGCGGCGGGCGAGATGTTGTGCTTCTCGGCGATCTTGACGACGGGCTCGGCCGTCAGCAGCGGGCCGCCAGTGCTGCCCAGGGGCGAGTAGGCCATGATGTGAATGCCCTTCTCCTTGCAAAAGTCGACGAGCTCCTGCTGGGGAAGCTGCGGGTGGTTCTCGACCTGGTTGACGGCCGGGACGATGGTGGCATGTGGCAGGAGCTGCTCCAGCCATGCTTTGCTGTACTGTTTTATTGTGTTTTGGATATGTTATCGTCCAGCGCCAAAAAAAGGAATCGAAACATGGACATGGTCTGGAAAAAGAGACACGTGCGGAATCGAGGGTGGCTAAGAGAAGATTACTTACGTTGGAGACACCGACAGCCTTGGTCTTGCCGGTGGCCGGGAGCTTCTCCATCAGCTTCCACGTGTCGACGTGGTTGTGGGTGCGGATGATGTCCCGGGAGCCGTCGGGGAGCTTGGGGAATTTCTCATCATCGCCTGAAGGTTGGGTACCCAGAGTTAGTTGTGAAGATGCTCTTAGAAAGGACCAAAAAAAAAAAGAAAAAACATTTGAGAAATCTCACCTTCGGGGTTCATCAGGATAGGCCAGTGCTATTCATGGCCAAAAGCCCAGTGTCAGTTTCCAGCAACTCGCCGCATCCCCCAAAATACACAGCATGACAGACACCCAAAAAAAAAAAAAAAAGATGGAGCAAGACAACATACGACAAGGTATAGGTCGACATAGTCCAAGCCCAACAGCTTGAGCGACTTGTCGAGGCCGAGCTCGCAGCGGGTGGTGTAGGTGGCCCAGCACTTGGAGACGACAAAGAGGTCCTCGCGCTTGACGATGCCAGACGAGATGGCCTCGCGGATGCCCTCGCCGACCTCCTGCTCGTTGCCGTAGACGTAGGCGCCGTCGATGAGCCTGTAGCCACTCTTGATGGCCGTCAGGACGGCCTCCTTGATGACGCCCTTGTCGCCTTGCCAGGTGCCTGTTTTTGGGGGGTTGATTGGCTCATGGTTAATAGACTGTTTTTTTCTTCTTCTTTTTTCTTTTACTGCGAGTTCCTGCAAAGACAAAGCAAAACATACCGAGACCAAAGGCGGGGATCTTGGCGCCAGTGTTGAGCGTAAAGTCCTTGTCAGCCATTGCGATTATTGTTTTTCTTGCTTTGTCTTTTTTTTTGTATGGGTATCTTTTTTTTTCGTCTCTATTCTATGTCTACTGGAGTAAAGGTTTGGTTTGACAACAATTTGCGGACACGACAAACGTCCTTTTGTTACCGGCAGAGGGGTAATAGGACCCGGGATAAATGGTCAATGACGAAACTGGATCCCCCATGGAAGGAAACAAGCAGAGCCCCTCCTACACATGTTCCGTCACCGGCAAGGTGCGCATCGTGTTGGCTTCGGGTAAAGTTCCGATAGCTACTCGGAAATCTGCCCGACCTGGTACTTTTTTTTTCTTCTTTAATTCCTGAGCGCAAATAAAATTTACCCAATTTCTTTGGTATACAAGTCCACCCTACTTTAGATTCTCAATGAAATGGAAAACGGTCGAGCTCTCCCTGTGCCATTTCTCTTGTTCAGTGGGCTGTTCTGACGAATATAATGGGCAGTGTTCAGGCAATGACTCGGGCGTGTCCCTCTCACTATCGCAACCCCATTGTGCTTGCTGAAGCCTGAGAATCCAAGATAGCCGAGAGAGCTGGCGGGCTTCGGCCAATGACCCCCCCCCCCCCCCCCCCCCCCCCCNCCCCCCCACGATTTGCGGGGGGCGCAATGTGTGTCATGAGTAACAAACAAACCCGGAAAATCTCAACCCTCTCCACTCGGGCTTGATTTGACCGAAAAAGCCATGACGAATGGTGGTTGCGTCAACTGATGCCAGGTATTTAATTACTTGCGTGTCTTAATAGTAGCTGTTGACATGGGCAAACCTTTAGCACAATGTGGGGAAGCGGACAGCAGAACGCTCGGCCAGAAGGCCTGTTTGTACTTTTGAGAAATGGTATACAAATTGAAAAAGTTTTTGTGAAGAGATAATGTGGCCTTTCTCTGTGAAGTGGTTGTACGCGGTTTCCTTCGGGCTATGTGTGAAGACGACGACGAAGCAATAAACAAGATAGTGTTACAAACCCCAGGTTTTGCAAAGGTTAGAAGGGAACAAAGAAAAAGAGAACTTCTCGCCGTCGCCGTCACGACGAGCCAAAAAGTCATAATACTGCCGCTCTTGTCACACTCGAATTTTACTTGTTTGAACAGATCCCTATCCCGCAATGAGAACCCATAATCTGCGAGACTTCAAGTTAGAAAAACCTAGCTTATTGGGTTTGTCAAAATCAGATCACGGGAAAAAGAGGTACTCACAGAAAGAATATCATCAGCACGCCAAACATCTTGGCTATTAACATGCGGTTACCCGACACGCGGCTCCAGTACTTCAGCAGCTCGCGTTGCGCGCCCTCGACGTTGTCAACCACATCTTCGGTGTTGGCGTCTATCCTTTGGATCATCTCGCTCTGCTCCGACACCATGCCGGCCAACTGCCCAAAGATGCCACCCAGCTCAGCAATGGTCTTTTCGATGGCCTCGATGGCCTCGCCTCGCTGCTGGATGTAGGCGTTGTGTGGCTGCGCCTCCTCCATCAGCATGAGCTGCTCGTCGCCCACCGGACCACCTCCCATGCCTTTCCCACCCGGCGGGTTGAGCGTCAACAAATCCACGCCCGGCGACGGAGTCCCCCTGTTTGGTGTGCCATAGAGCGGGCTAGCAGAGGACTGAAGGGCTGGCTGTTGCGCATGCTGCGAGACTGAGGAGATGAAGTTTTCTGTGCGCGATCTTGATGCCTGGATGTTCTTGGTCCGCACCTCGAGCACGTCCTTGAAGTTGGCCGAGACATCGGTAAGCTTCCCTTGAAGCAGGAAAACGACATTCTTGTTGTGCTCGCCCTCCTGGTCGGCCTTGGGATGTTGTTGCCTCGACAGCTGCTGCAGGCCCGAGATCTGCTGGTTGAGCGATGACAGATCCTGTTTGATTATGAACGTGAGCTCGTTGATCTCGACCGGCCTGTCGTCGAACAGCGTTTTCCTCTTGGCCAGCTGCGCGAGCTTCTCCAGTTTCCCCATGGTCGCTGCTATTCCGCGGCCAATCTCGGCGGCCCTGCGCGCAAATTCCGACCTCCTGGGTGGCGCACCGTTCGCGTCTGCCTTTTGCGCATCGGTCAGGAGGGAGCGCCGTTGCGCGCTCGCCTTTGCATTTGCTTGTCGTTTCTGGGCCTGGGCCAGCACCGATTTGAACTCTGCTGTCCGGTCTTGGACCGACGCGACGGCCATCTTGATAGATTGGTCGCCGAAATGTGCGAGGCGGATCGAATATTCGGCAGAGACGGTCGGAATTCTAGCGAACAGAAGCTTATTTGTCGCCCGTGATACTTGTGTAGACTGGATGTGATACTATGCGGGTCTACGAGGAAAGATTTAAAAGTATGACGACTTCGGTCGGTGTGATATGGCGTTTCGTCCCGAAATTTCAACTTGTTCGGCGTGAAGTGTGTCCTTTTTGTTTGTTGGGAGAAAACGGTTCGTGGGTGGGTAGGTTACCATGAATGACGTTTATGCCAGTTGTCAAGACTTCAGGCGAAACCAAAAGAGAGGAAAAAAAAAAAAGATACAAAGAGGCAAGGGACCTTGAACAAAGGAACTATTGCCGGCTGTCTAATAAAAGTAAGTTCACATAAAAGTCGATGAATATATTTTTACACAAGAACACAAGTACCAGGGGATCGAACTGGATGGATCACCGAACGCACGCTCCGTTGCAATTGCGATTGATGGGACCTGACTCCAAGCAGCCAAGCCGCCAGCGTGGTGTCTATTTTCGTTTCAGGGAGCCACCAGCATGTCTGTCTGGCTGCATTCATGCCTCAGGCATGTTCAGATGCCAATGATGAACCTACAGTAAAAGGACGAAGCCAAGAGGATATCGACACGGTGCGAAAGAATGCCATGAAATCACGTGTAGCCTGCTCGAGCAACTTTTTTTTTTTTTTTTTTTTTTCGTTTTCATCTCATTTTCTGCTTTGTCCTCAAGTACTATTTTTGTGCATGCACCGATCCGATTCCAGCATATGACATCAAAGCAATCCTTCAACATTCATGCCTGCAGATGTTTATCTGCTTTTGTTCCCTCCGCAGTACTGTTGTCAATCGTTGTGTACTGAGCTTGGTACACTAAAGCTGGATGCGAGGTCAAGATAGGGGTTCGCTAGTCACTTCAACAAGCATTGATTGGTCAAACTACCAAACATGTTTGCGGGTGGCGCCGTGCTCCATTGACAATGCAGAGAAGCTGCAGGAACAAAACAGGGATCAGCTCGGGAATACTATGTCGGGTACTTTGTTCTTCACCAAAACTGTACACTGCCACCTTGTACCACATACAGTACAACGCTTGCCCGTATGTGGTCTCAGTAACCAGCCTTGCTCGTTGGGGTAATTACAGTACTGCTCTACCGGAACAACCCTGGTAAATCCCTTGCTCCTGGCGCCAAGGGTCTGGAGTCTTGAGTTTTCGACAACAAGCTTCGGGACATCAAAACTGGATCCATCTTTATTCCCTCAGGGTCCCTCAGGATCTCCTCCGCCATCCGGTTCAGGGTTATGTTGTTGCCTGACATAGATGAGGTTTCATCCAGCAGGGAAATTTGCGGTAATCATAATATGCATTGACCATTCTGGAGCAGGCAGTGCTGCCAGCTCAAATGGGGAAGCAGCTGAGACGAAATAACCTAGAGGACGTTGAGGGGCGGAATACTCCGTCTTGCTGGTTATTTGTTGATTGATCTTTGGTTTCCTTGGACATCCGTTGTAACATTGAGTTTTCGCCTTGTTCGGTTTTCTTCAGCGTAAGTAACCTGGCTTTTCTATCTTGATCTCGTCTCTTCTTTTATAACCCTACCTAACCAATTGAGTCCTTCTTTCGGCTTTCTTTTCAGGTTCTTTTTATACAAATCATCCTAGACACAGTGCTAGCCATTCCCTTGCTTGATGTAATTCACCCTAGGTATTTTTACCTCGTGCTTTCGCAGCCTTCTTCTCTCTTGCCCTTTTGTTTTCTTTATTTTCCTTGCATTCGGGTTGAATCTTGGTGTTTTTGTTGTTGTTCCTTCACCCTCCATGTCCATCCCCTCGAGAGCCTACCGAATTGTGCTCCGTTTGCTTGTCGTCGTCGGGTTACTCTCAGGAACCTTTTTACTCTTTCTTCGATACCAATGCCTTCTCGGTGGTTATCCAGGTGTATATGGCGGCTCGTGCTACAGGAGGCGGAACTATGTGTCCAATGACCTCGAGACGTACACCCGCGAGCCGTATAACCCACCCCCGCACGTCGAGGTTGTCATGGTTTCCACCCCGCGGGAGCAGTCAGCCGGGACAACAGACTGGATGTCGAACTCGAGCTTCGCCAAGATGACAGGGCTGCCAAAGACGCACGTCGAGGTCAAGAAGTACGTCGCCGGGGACGAAAGCGCAGAGTATCACCCCCGATTCAACAAGGGTCACGAGGTCTCGACATACCTGAGCTACATCGTCGAGAACTACGACCAACTTCCCGACATCGTCTTGTTCATACACGCCGAGGACAACGCCTGGCACGTGGAGCCTCTGCTCTTGGGATCCCTGTCATACGCCTTGACGAGGCTGGACCTTGACCAGGTGCGCGCGCGAGGGTTCGTCAACCTCCGCGTCAGCTGGAGGGGCGGCTGCCCATATGGCATCAACATGACCGGCACCAACGACGGGAAGCTCGTGGGCCAGGAGGCCCCTTATATGTACCAGGCGTGGGTCGAGAACTTTGCGCCGCTCGACAAGACGGCCTACTTCTCCGTCCCCGAGGTCGTCGCCGCCCCGTGCTGCAGCCAGTTCGCCGTGACGCGCGAGACTATCCAATCCAAGCCTAAGGCGCAGTACGAGCGCTCACTCATGTGGCTGCAGCAGACGCGGCTCCCCGACTACTTATCCGGTCGGGTTTGGGAGAGATTTTTTCAGTTCCTCTTTGCCGGTAGGGCGCGCGACTGCCCAGACGAGAGGAAGACCTATTGTACCCTCTACAAACTCTGCCTCGACGTCGACCAGTGGATGGAGTACAAAGCAGCCGAGGAGGAAGACGCCGACTTGAGGCTGGCGCTGTCCAGCGTGTGGAGTGTCGTGTGGAAGCTGCAGGTGACAAAGCGACTTGCGCATCTTGGCAGCACCATGAGGAGGCTAAGGCAGCTGGCGCTCGTTCAGGGTCAAAAGGGGGAAGTGGTTAGACACATAAGAGACTTATACAGTGGTCAGTAGATGAAATAGAAACTGCTTGCAAACCCAGACGTCTGCAGGCGCCATCCTCGCTGCAACCTTATTATCATATTTAAAAAGTCTGCACGGACAGCTGTCCAAACCTTGATCTGCCTCCTACGTAGTAGCCTTGTGCCACGACATATTTTAGCTTCAGCCTTTGACGCCCTTGAAGAAATCCGTGCAGCTAAAGAGGTCCACGCCCTCGACCGAACCACAGCCTTGCATAACCCTAAGCTTGTGAGGTCGAGGGCCTTGGCATGTGTATGGTTTGCATACACACATGGAGGTATATAACCAGCCTGTTCTCTTCGTTCACTCTGGACTGCAGTCCAGTCTCCGATCGCACCTCTGTCGCATTTTCATGTAACGAGAAGCAGCTGCGAACAAACCCCAAACTCTAAAAAAAAAAAAAAAAGAAAATGAAGACTTTCCAGATTCTCTCGGCCGGGGCCATTAGCTTCCTCCTCGGGGGTGCAGCCAACGCCGCCGTCATTACCGGCCGCCAGGAGCTCATCACCGTCAAGCTCTGTCCGCACGAGAACCTTGAAGGAGACTGCTGGTTCATTGATGTCAATGAGTGCAGTAAGTAAATTTCGTATTGACTCATTCACTCCTAGGGATACCAATAAAAGAATGCCTATCCTCTGCATCCTTGTCTTTTAAAGGCGTGACTGACCGAGACTCCCAAAACAGCCAACGTCCAGGAGCACATGAACGACATGGTCAGCTCCTTCGACACGGGTGAACGCACCTGCACCTTTTTCGAGTAAGATTATGATTTTTTTTTTTTCATATCTTTGTTTTGAATATCCTTCTGCCTATCACTGTGGAACTTTGCTTTCTAACAGAAACCACAGGAGGGAGAACTGCGGGGGTCACTCTTACACCGCCAGGGGCCAGAGGAAGACGCTTCCCAAGGACTTTAATGACCAGATCAGCTCGCTCAAGTGCAACTTGGGTCCATAGGGCATAGGAGGAGACTGGCTTACGGAAAACCCCATCAGAAGACGCAGGTTTCTCCAGCAAAATGTAGATAAGCTTCCTTGGGCATATCTATTCAACGTTCGCGGATAATCAAACCGTCTCCGGCTGTAGGTTGGCGTGCATATTGCGCAGTTCAGCACTATGGACTGCGAAGATAAATAAATAATAAATACAGTCGATCGCGTCGGATAATGACGTTGATTGATTAGTCGTATCCTGTCAATCCGGTTCTGAATCATGTGTCATGGCTATGTACTGTGGATTATGCCGAGTGTTTTTTCAGTCTCAAAACATCATAATCACTGCCGCTCCAAGTTTAGACACAAGAATTACGACTTACAATTGTCCGGCATTGAGGAAACAGAGAAAGGGAGGAAACGTTTCAATTACATGTCTGCTATAGCATCACACAGAAATATACAATTAAAAGTGCAGCCTGACCGAATGTATTACTTTGGATATTCGTAACTGAAGCCGAGTAACAACTGAGCTATATTGCTTTCTTGTCAATCTCATATTATACAGATACAAGACTGACTCTGTGTCTATATTTTCTATGCGCACCTTTGAAGACATTACGGGATCGGCAGGGTAATTCAGTAAACACTTGTAAATTTACGAATTTACCATTATTTCAAACAATATCCTATTTTTTATTCGTTTGTTTATTATCATTATTCGTGTCTGACAATCCTGATTTTTGCTACGGCTGATTTGTGCAACCTGCTAGTCAGTTGGCATTTGTAGCTTTCGCACCACAAAAAGTTTCCAATGACAATCTCGCTGTTTTCAGACGAGCCGGAAATACATTGTCTGGGACTTGGCACGTGTAAAAAAATTCGTCTTGCCATTGAAAGAGATTTGTACCGCAGTAAAACAATCACGGGAGAGCATATTGGCCTCCATAAAAGTACCGCCTTGCCGCCTTTTGCCACACCTCAAAAATATGAACACGAAAAATCGCCGAAATTTGTCTCCCCATCAGAAGGCCCTTGTGAACAGGGATTCGGGAGGCATCCATCCCAAGTAGTGGCTGTTACTGTAAAGACAGGCCAAGAATCGAAGGTCGTTTTGACACATCGTCCGAGCATTGACCTCGCTCTTAATTGCCAAACATGACATTGTACTTGGGAAGAAAAAAAGGATACCCTGGGGGCAAATTAGCCTGAAAACGATCAACGTAGAAACAAATATTGCACAAAACATTGTTTTGTGCATGTAGTGACCTGCCAGGCAATCCAGGGTGCATGATTCTCTCTGTCTCCCCCCCAGTAGCAGTAACCATTGGATGTTGACGGAAGCAAGGTGGCCGTTCTGGCTGGGGGGCTTGTTGTCTTGGCTCCATTGCTAAAGAAAGATCATCATCCTACGGAACCCTGCGCCACGCCTACCACCACGTAATGGACGCTAGTCACAACCCAATGAAATTGGTCGGAGTCGCTGGAGAATTGATGGGGTATGGGAACGAGGTGACGATATTTCCGAATTTGCCGCTGCCCGAAATTCCGTACACTAAGACCAATTTTATCGGTTTGAATTGTCGAGTAGCGAGAAAAAAAAACAATTCTGTTGTCGTCAAGCATCACGGTCACCAACAGACAAAGCCTAGAGTCTGGTTCTAGTTGTTTTGTTTCGATTCTCCATCTACCCCGTTCCCGCCGCCACTTAGTGTCTATCTGTCAACGTCGCTACCAACCTAGTGGGCGCCACTCGTCGTCATTGCCTGGCACCTTTTTCGACCCGGGGCCGCCAACCCGCGCATGCATGCTACGTTGAGCGTTTCGAAAACTATGTTGCAGCAGTAGACCTAAAATCTTTGCCGTTCACTTCTTGCTGTCCTTGTCATAATGAGCAACAACATTCCCGGGAGACCATATCCCAATGCTACGTGAGTCCAGTTCCCCCCTCCCTCTCTCAAAAGCCCGCCGGAACATGGGTCGCATTTGCACCAAACCTTTGCGTCGGCGACGTCTTCGGCCCGGGCTGACCCAAAGCCGACTTTGGAAACCTTTAGAAACGTCGCAACCGCCTCGAACCCGTACCAGACGAACATCGGCAGGTCAAAGACGAAGAAATGGGTGACCGCCCCGAGGCAGAATTACGATGGCGATGATTGGGGTAACGACTTCGACGATGAGCCCGAAGAGCCAGCACCACCCCTCCCGGGGCAGGGGACAGGACGCCATGAGATGAGCCAAGCGACCGACACGGCTCCGGACATGCGCTCCTCGCTCCCTTCAGCTGGAACGCGCAACCTGTCGGGCCCGCCGAGTTTGCAGCTTCAAACACAACAGTCTACAGGCAGAATCTCTCCGGGGGCGTTGCCGTCGGATAAACGTCGTTCGTTCACATCCGGCGGCCTGGGCGGGCCAGCGGCGTCTGCTGCTCAATCGCCAGTCCTTCATTCGGCACCAGCTGTCCAAAGTCCTCCACCATTCTCGAATCTTCCCTCCCGGCAGGGCACCACATCTCCGACAGTCGCATCCCCTAGCAGCCTGACGGGTGCCCCTCCGAGTACTCGCGCAACTGAGAACAACTTCCCTGCGCGCAAGAGCAGCCTCGATACGAAGGATGGGCCACTGGATTTGACGAGCGGACCTCGGCGGCAAGGCGGACTTGGCTCACCGTCCGACTCCAGACCTGCATCTGGGCACGTCAAGCCTTGGATGGAGCCTCGTTCTGCTTCTCCTCAAGGGCCACGTTCGCCTCCGGGAGGCGTCAAGTCGCCAACCCTCATCCGTCCCTCGGATATTTATCGCCGCATGGAAGAGGAGAAAGAAAAGAAGCGCCAATCTCTCGATTCGAGCAGACCTAGCGTGGACAGCGCCACGGGCAGGCCGGGCACCGTCGAGAGGGCAGAGTCTCCTGCGATAAAACCGCCAGTAAATCTAACAGATGCACCTGGACAAAGTGTGCGATCCAGCTCTGATAAAGAAAACGCAACTGCTGAGTCGTCGGGCACTGGCGTCGCTGCTGGCCTCCCGACTGTAGCCGAGCGCAAGAGCGAATATGGCTTAGATGGCTTCGCCAGTGGGTCTGGGTCCGGGCCAAAGTTCCTGGAGTTGAACTTTGATACAGGAGACCTAGATGCAAAAGATGAGACGGAGAATGTCAAAACCGCATCTAACCCCACGGATACAGCGACCGGTGGCGCTGCGAGTGCTGAAGGGTCAGCGTTGGCTTCGCATTCGCAGAAATCGGACAAGTTGCATGAAGGGCCCCAAACGTCAGCTGCAGCCACTGCAAAAGAAAATGCAATTGTTTCCACGGGTGACAAGGAAATGATGAGCAGCTCAGGCCAAGATGCAAAGCGTACCCCACAGACGGATGCCACGCAAGATGAAGACAGGGAAAACGAATTGAGACGCTACTCCAGCAGCCCAAAGCTGCCCGACTTTGCAAGAATGTCATCATTTGGGTTCGACTTCCTCAGCACTTCTGCCAAAGATGAGGATAAGCCGCCAGTTCCAGTGATTGCTAAAGAGCATGAAGTGTCTGCTCAGCCGCCGGTTGGTCTCAAAGCCACCACAGAGGGGATTTCCAAGCTGGGAGAACTGAGCGAGACAAAGAAGGAACGGCAAAATGAAGCAGAGCCGCAGCACGCGCAAGCATCGGAGAAAGACGTTGGCAACATGGACGTGCCGAAATCACACAAAGAGGAAGGCACGATTGGCCGCGTGTCTCCCGCACTGTCAAACAGCTCGAGCCCCACACCAGGAACCAACGACATAAACACAAATGCCAACAACCAATCTCTCGGATTGGGACTGGCAGTCGACAAACGGGCCTCGGCGGAGCTGGCGAGAAAAGTGTCACAGAGAAAACCCGTTCCGTCGTCACAGATCGAACCCGTTGCAAGAACTGGCACAATGGACACGGCCGCCGCCGTGAAGGAGAGCGACAAGCTCACAGACGAGATCATCAAGTCCTTGAGCCCTCAGGTCGCAGCCAGCGACACTTTGTCTACCGGCAAGCCTCCCGGCGATTCGGTGCCACGGGAAAGCGCTTACCTCGGGGATGTGTACGACTATTATGGTTCGTTCGATGAGAAGGCGGCCGAAGAGGAAGAGCCCGTTCCACAGAAGAAACTCGACAGCCGGCCAAACTCTCCACTCAAGGGCAAGGTGCTGCCAGCGACTCCCAACCTGGACGATGACGTTCCGGACGGATCCATGAGCCCCAAGCCTTTGAACACACATAAGAAACAATCCTCAGTGGACGCTCCCACTAAATTGCGTCAACGGTTTTCTTGGGAGGCTGACCAAGAGCAGGTCAACTCTCCGTCCAACCCAGACCTCCCAGCCTTGGTAATCCCAACGGAGCCCCAGGCCAACCCAGAGCCTGAGCCCAAGAGCCTGAAGATCATTCCTCCTAATCAATCCGACAACGCGCCAGTGTCGTCTCCTATCTCCCCTGCCCGGGATAACTCTGCGATTAGCCCAATTTCATCAGGTTCTCCGAACTTGGAACGCCAGATCTCTGAGTCGAGCATGCTTGCCCCTGAAAGCCAGACGGCTCCCTTTGAGTTACCATCTCCTATTTCGGCCCTCTCGGACAACCGAGACGCATCAGTGGCACAAGAGCAAAATAAGAAAACGCTGGCCGAGGAGAAGGAGTTCATCACAACCTCGACTAGCCCAGTGGAGGCGGAGCACCCAGCCTTATCCCCAACGGCGACAACGGATGATTCTCGTGATGAACAGCAGCCAACCACACCGATCAACATCGCACCAGGCTTGGCAAGTATCCCTTTACAATCTCAGACACCCGAGTCTCCAAGAGTCAAGATTTGGACGTTCAGGGAGATAATGGCACTGCCGACCTCGGAGGAACGCGTTGAACGTATGATAGAAACACGCAACGTCTTTGCCAAGCTCGACTCTGGCCTTGCACCATGGATTGATTCCATGACTGCTGGTCCGGAGCACGCCAATGCTTCATCCTCACTCAAAGAAGACGTGAACAACTTTGCGGCTGGTCAAGGTGAAACCCAGCGAGCAGGAGGAACAGCAGCGCACTTGACACAACCGCAACCATACTACCAGCAGTACGTAAATGCAAGCAACACGAATTTGGCAACCTCAGGTGGAGGTGAAACTACTAGCCGTCCTCTTAGCGGTACGCCGAATCTCTCGCAGCTCACGAGTGAGTTCAGGCATTCCGGTGGCCAGGTGGGTGCCAAGGGTAAGGAGTTTTTGAAGTCAGCCGGCAAGGCCGGCAAAGGACTGTTCAGCAAGGGAAAGAGCAAATTCCAGACTGCTCGGGAAGAATGGAAATAAGTTTTGGGTCCATGAATCATTTCTTGCGGACGTATTCTTGTCTGATATGGTCGTCTGGCGGCTCATGTTCAGCATACCTTTGATCTCTTTTCTTGTTCTATTTGTCTACCTAACTATTCCGTTCATACTTTGCTACATTGTTTGATGAGGTTAGGGTTTTGGTGCGGAAATGGAAACGGAATGGAAAGCGATTTGTTTATTTCTTCTTCTTTTTTTTTTTCCCGTTGTACAAGCACCAGCAAATGCCCTCGAGCGAAACCTGCATTTGAGTCTTAATTTATGCTTCGGTTCTAGACCTGGAGACGGGCATAGCCGCGACAACGACGTCTTACGAGACATGCCTTTTGATGTAAGACCTGATTTTTGGCCCCCCCCTCATATGAACTGGTGTACAGGGCACGTCATTATTGGTGGCCTTAGTCAACGACGGCTAGAGACTCTGCACGGGAGGGTAGGCGATGTAACGCGGCAAGTCATCGTCTGCCAACCACCTCAGCGAGCGCAGAGGTCAGGCTGGGTGAGGGTGTACATGGGCCGTAAGACGGAAGGAAGCTTAGGAAGCTAACTTCTGGTGGGCCGCTTGTGTTGTCTGCACCCAGTCGTTACCGGTGCCTAAAAACCACTTCAACGCTTGTGCTAACCCGTCTCTCAACATTCCCTTGCAGAATGCCTACTTATTTAAATGAAGAAGTAGCTCACCTCATTGAACATGCTCTGACCAGCAGTCGGCTGACTCATTGAAGAGTTCCTGCAATAATATTGGGGCGAGCTCACTCGCCACATTGAACATTTGGTTGCCTACCGTACAAAGCATGCCTTTGTGTTACCATGGTGGATTCGCCGAGCACATTTCTGCAGTCTATCGGCTATTGTATTTTACCAAGGCCTGATGTAACAAGGGTCACATCTCCACTGAGGAAATCAGCCACGATACTAGCAGACAAGGGAACGTCTACAGAAGGAGGGAAAAACAACCTAGCTAGGGCTGCGCCATATGCCTGGATCTATCTATACGAACAATTGACGATCCAGTTATTCCTAGGCAGCACCCGGTGGCTCCAGCGATTATCCTTACCAACACTGGGAATCCTGGCGACGGAGTAACTAATTTTGGCCCTCTTTCGCCTTGGGGAGGGGAAATTGATCAGAAACTCGTGGGCCGGCTTGTTAACTTGTCGCTGAGCGAGCAGTCATCTCGCCAGCGACCCACCTCAACAAGCCCATGCACGCCCATCATTGGTCCCGACGGCGAACATCACCATCACAACGGCGGGCCGTAGTTGAAAACCCGCATCCACTTGGGGGAATGCCATTCTGTAAGTGGGTGGATCGTCCTGGACCACGCAGCCACAGCCGACAGAAACTGGAGCTTGTCAGCCTGACCACCCCCTGCCCCCAAAAGATATCGATCCACTCGCGAGCAGCCCCCCCCGGATCCCGCGTCCGCTCCTGCTGTGTGGTGCTTGCAGTCGAGCTTGGGGGGTCGGGGTCCCTTTGTCGGCTGACGGTTTTATTTTTCATCTTTTTTGTCCATAAGCTTGCCTGTATTTGTTGTCATGTCCAAGCCTGAGCTTTTGGATGTTGGCAGCTGTTTGAGTAGTACAGGGCTTGAAGATCGCGACAAGCTGGACCGTATCTTGTCAAGCTCCCCCATCTCGTCGCAATTGTCTAATTCACCACCTCAGCCCACCAGCCCACATACAGCTGCAGCTGCAGCCTGGGCTAGGAGCACGGTCGTCACATCTCCAGCACAAGGGCCCCAATCGACACCATCCCCACAGCGGAAGGGAGCAAACGACTCGACGTCGCTGTCTCAACTCCATCATCGGCTGCGCCCGTTGGCTGCGCCGCCTCAAGAAGCAACCACCAACGACACCACGGCGGACGGCGGCGTCATTGTTAAACAAGACCAATTTGACACCAACAGATATACGACAGCGCCCGGCTGGTCTTGCTCGTCTGAACTAGTTCCCGTACAGTTGCCGCCGTCGTTGGATTCCAGCGCTACCGGTAATTCTTCTCCAGATCTCCAACTGTCACCGCACGCGCATCTCGCCAGACTAAATTGCGACGGAAACCACCCTGGCGCAACCCGCACAAGACTTGACTCCAGATCGACCAGCTTAAACGTCGCCCTGGCCCCTGCGCGCAACGCAGGCGAGCAAAACAACAAACCGGACTTTGCGCCGTTGTCGCCTGACATCACGGGCGCTAGGCTGGAGCCTTTGGGCAAAGACGCCCGTGAAAACGGCCTTGTATTGGAGGGGGCCGCAGCCGTGGCACCCAACGGCCGCGACAGGCCCGAGGAGGAGCCGGAGCGGAGCGAGGGTGATGGTCAAGAGGCAACAATTGACTTTGCCGACGCGACCTGGGACGAAGACGGAGACGACCACTTCACTCTGGTTACGCCTCAATCCATAGAGCTCACACCAGCAAAGGGCCAAGTGCGCATTGTTACGCCCCGGCGCGGGTCGGCCAACGCGATGATTTTTGGTCACAAGCAACAGGGTCAGCAAGACCAGCAGCATCAGCAGCAGGGTCAGCAGCAGCAATATTTTCTACCGCAGCAAAACCAGCAACAACAACGACAACAGAATCATCAGCAATATGGCCAGCCGCAACAGTTCCTCCCTCAGGCGCAGGGCCAGTTTGTTCAGCTTACTCCCCAGCAACAGCAGATGCTTCAGCAGCAATTTCTTCAGCAACAATATCAGCTCCAACAGCTGCAAATGCAGCAGCAGCAGCAGCAACAGCAGCAACAGCAACAACAACAGCCGCCACAGCAAAATCTCCATCAATACCAGAATCAACAGTTTCAACTTCAACCACAACAAGCATATCAGCAAGAGTCCCCTGAAAATGTCGGTCGTCAATCGTCGTTTGTAGGGTTGCCCCTGATTCGTCGCACTTCCACATTTAGCAAGTCGCTCAGTAAATCATCCGACGATTTCAAGGGTATTGCTGGTGGCAGCCCCGATCCCAGCCCTGACCCCGGTGCCCGGTCGGATCAGGAGCTGTTCTCGCAAATACCCATCCCGCCGATCCCTCAGGACCCTGAGCCCGGTACTAGCACACAACTTAGTTATACACAGACGCCCATCCACATGAGCAAGCCCGTTTTCCCGTTTACACCTGTCGCTCCTTCCGGTAACTTTGAGGTCAAGTCGCCCGTCGGCCAACCAGGACGGTATGTAGAGCATGGGTGGCAGGTGGACAGCCCTGTCGAAGCGAAGGCGCAACCCGGCAAGTCTTTTGGCAGACTTCTACAACAGCAACCCAAATCTCAGCCCGCTCCCCAACCCCATACCCAGAAGGTTACCGCTGAGAGTACGAATGTCAACGACTACAATGCAAACAAGCATACATCTCCGCCCGTCCGGAACCAGACGGGATTTAGCCCACCGATTCCCGCCGGCAATGGAAAACACTTGCATACGCCTCCCACAGCAGGGTCCGGGTGGACGCTCCAAGAAACAAAACCGATGGAGCCGCTGCGAGCCGTGCGCCCCCGCCAATCTCAGCTCAACATGGGTGACCAGTATGCCCTCGACAAGGAGACGGGCGCATCGAGTAGGGTATCTTCGTCACCACCAAGCTCTCCAGAATATCGTCGTGACGACGAAAAGGACTCTCCGGCTGGCTCTATGGGCACTCCAGGAAGGAAAGCAAACAAAATCCAGACTGGCCACCCGGCCGCGGGACTGGGTGTCAGCCAGCAGCAGCAGCAGCAGCAGCAGCAGCGCTTCGATGAGATGTCCCCACTTGAGCCTCCAAAACCGATATTCGACCCCAATGGCATCACGCGGACGCAGACGAACGAGTCGGTGGAGTCAAACGGGAGCTTATTGGGAAAGCTTCGAAGCAGATTCAACCATGAAAAGGCAATGACGATGTCGGCGAATGCAGCGCCTGGCAATACTCCCTCCGCAGGACGGCTGAGCGTAGACCAGAATAGGAGGAATCCGGATAACGTATCCCTTGCTCCTAGCTACGACGGAATGCCCGGTAAGAAGAAGAACCGTGGCTCGTGGCTGGCATTGCGGGGCGACAAGAAAGCTGGAGAGCAGATCGAGGCTGATGGAGAAGCTCCGGGGGAGCAACTCGTGTCCTCACCCGTGAAGTCAACAACGTTTGGGCGCAATGGCAACGGCCTGCAGTCGGCGCAAGCACCGCAGACGGGCCCGCAGCAGCCTGGAGGACCAAATGCTGCCGTCCCTGGGAGGCCATCGATGTCAGATGCACGCCCCAACGGAATGGCAGCTGCAGCTTCTCAGGGAGGTGCTCCACAGCCCAGCCAGAAGCAAAGCCTATCAAACAAACTGTCTGGCCTCCTCAACACTATCACGGATTCCAAACCTCCAAGGCAGCCACAGCAGCAGCCTCCCAGCTCGTCGCATGGCCTCAACCCAGTCATGGAGGAACAGTCCGGGAACCAGAACCAATTTGGACAAGGCTTGCGTCCTGTGACTGCCGGCGCACCATTGAGCAGTGGTCAACAGCAGTCCAACATGACGGCTCTCGGCTCCGGGCCGCCCGGCCAGCCACCCCCAGGGGCAGCTGCCCTGACTGGACTGTCTAACAAGCAAGAGTCTGCGAAGGCTGACCAGCAACCTGGCGCCCAACCCCGTATTGGCCTCAGTGCACATCCCGCACTGATTGGGACACAGGGGCCTGCGACCAGAAAACGCAGCGACACCGCGAACTCGAGACCTTTCACATCTGCATCCAACATGCCAGCGCAGCAGTCCTCGGATGTTGAGTCCATGAACCTTGGGCCGCCTCCTAGAACAAAAACAGGCGCGCCATCCATCGCAGAATCCGAGCGTAGTGCCAAGAGAGTTTCTAGCACCTCGGCTTTCCTGAGCGGTCTATTTGGCATCAAGGCTGGCAAAGGCAAGGAATCAAAGTCGCAGGCTGATCAAAGTCAGATGACTCCTCTCAGTCAGACAGGTATGGGTGGTTCGGCTCCCCCCAACGGGCCTCAGCCAGGCCAACCAGTTCCCATCCAGCTTGGCCGTGGCATGCCGGTCCCAGGCCAGCCATTCCTGATTCAGCAACAGCCGGGGCAGCCCCCTATGGTGGTGCAACCTGGCCCTCCCGGGGCACCGCAACCGCAGCACACCCAGCGCATGGTCCTAGTCCCTGGCCCGGACGGTCGATTGGTAATGATGCCTATACCTCCGGGCATGGAGATACAGATGCGGCCACGTCCCGGCATGCCTGGTCAGCCACCGTCTATGACCCTGGTTCCCACACTACAACCGCAGCAACAGGCTCAAACAGGAGTCCCGGGCTCTTCACCCCCGGTTCCGCAAGGCCCACCAGGGCAGACTACTACTCACTGGCCGCTTGGTAGTAATGGCTCGCCACAGCCTAATCAAAACCAGCAGGCATCCGCCAACGTGACCCCGGCCCATTCTCCTCCCATGGCCGGGGCTAACGGTTCGCAGTGGCTGGCGTCCGGTGCTCAGGGTCAAGCTGCACCTGGCTCGCTGGCAGGCAACGCTCAATTACAACAGCAGTTCCAGCCTGCCCAGCAGATTCTAATTCGTGGTCAGTCGCCTGATCATCGCACGCTACCATCCCAGATGCTGCCTCCCGGAGGCTCAGTTGACCAATCGGCAGGACTGAATCAACCCTTTGCAAATGTGGCCGCATCCCAGCACCCGGAACACAAGCCCCTGGGATCGCCACCGCTCGGCCAGAGTCAAAACAACCTTGGAAGCACGGAGCGCGCGGGAACACCGCCTAGGTCTAAGCACGACCGTCGTCGATCGTCGGTATCCTCAGCACAGCACAGTCCCCAGCTGGTTCCCCATGCCTCGCCGCATGTCAGGCGTGTCTCTACGCCGTCTGCGTCGCTGGGACAGCACGGAAGTCCTGCTTTCCAGCCAGCAGGCGTTTCTATGCCGCCTGGAACGACTGCTGTACCCGGGACACAAAGCTCGCAGGCTCCGGCGAGGACGACGACATCGCCGCTTCCTAGTCCGGGACTCGCCGACCAGGCACAAAACCCTTCTACGTCTCCCCATACCAGCCCTGGTCTTGTAAGCCAAATGGGTCAACTCAACTTGGGCCAAGGTCCGTCTGAGGGAATGCAGGGCCAACAACAGAAGCCCCAGGCCTTGCCAGAAGAATCACCGGCGATACCATGGCAGACCTACAACAACCAGGCACCGGCCCAGGGAGGGCGCCGGCCTTCAAATACCTCGGGTGCACCGACGGAGCATCAGAGCAGCGCATCGAGATTCTTCAACAAGCTCGCTGCGCCTCTTGCCAACGTGGGCTCGGGTGGGCCCCAGCAGCGGCAGGAACAAAAAGTCGACAAGAAGGCAGATAAAAAGACGGAGAAGAAGAAGAGCGGCCTAGGGTTATTCAACATGAAGTCATTGAAGCACGAGGAGCCGGTACCTGCCGAGGCACAGCCGGTGAGGCTTGGGCCGCCGCCTGGTGGCCCCCAGTATGGCGATAAAGGCCCACCGACCATGTACGGACAGCCCATCAACGGCCTGAACAGCGCGGCTCAGCACCAGCAGCAGCCGTCGTCGCAAGGTGCTCAACAGTCTCCTCCTGTTGGCGCTCCTGCCAACCAAAACCAGATGAACCAGCAACCTACAGCTCAAGGTCAGCAGCAAGAACAATTACAGGTCCCAGAGGACGCCCAAGCTCAGGGTGGCATGCGTATGGGTCAACACTCGCAGCTGCAGCCAGGCGTCCCGACCTCGCAGGCCCAGATTTCTGGTATCCCCAACACTGCTGCTGGCTTTGCCCAGTCACCACCACTACCGGGGGCTCCATTCTACTCTCCTGGAGCTGTACCTGAGCCGCTGTTCAAGTCCAATCGTAAATTGGTGCAGGCGCAACAAGACGCTTCTTCCAATCAGCACAAGCAGGGCTCCGCGAGCCAGCCGCAAAACAATGAGCCCATTTACGCACCCGTTGGGATCCCTGCTGGATACGCGACTGTTCGCAGCGAAGGCAGAATGTTGCAGCACAGTGGCTCGCCGTACCTTGTCTCTCATGGCTCGTCTCCTAACCAGTATGTCGGTCATCCAGCTTTCCAAAGCCCTCAACACACGCCACCTCAGCAGCAACAGCAACAGTGGAGTAGCTCATCGACTCCGCCGCTTGGGCAACAGCAGCAGCAGCAGCAGCAGCAGCAGCAACAACAAGCTCAGCCTCAGCAGTATCAACAACCTGGTAATTACCAGATGGTTATGCAGAGTATGCAGGGCCAAGGCTTCAACACGACCCAGGGCCCTAGGTATATGGGCATGCAGAGTCACGAGCAACAGTTTGTAAACCAACAACAACTGCAACAGCTGGCGCAACAGCAGATGCAACAGGAGCAGGGACAGCAGCCCCAGTATCCACTGCAAGTGAGCTCTGCATTTAACCAGGGAATCGGGCAGCCTCAGCAGTTGACCATGCAACAACCGCAGCCACAACACTTCAATGTTCAGCAAGGCGTCCCTGGCCAGCAGGGCCAGCAGCAATACCTCGGCCAGACCACCACCCCACCAACATCGGGAGGAAACTTCATAACCATGGGCGGTTTTGTCGGGTCGACACCGCCAACTCAAGGGGGACAATTCAGTCCGCCTCAACCTGGGTCTCAACAAGGCTCCCAGCATGGCTCGCCTGCTCCGGGCTCAGCGGCTTTCAACGCGCCCCAGCAGCAACACATGCAGCAGCAGCAGCAACAGCATCAATACCCGCAGCAGCATAGCCACACGCCGAGTCCATCACCCAGCCCGGCACCCAACGTGGTATACCCAGGCGCTGTGCAAGCTGTTGGTCAGCCTGGGTCTGGGCGGCCGACTCCTACTCAATCACCAGATCCGGCTCAACCCCAGACCACTTCGCCACCTTTGCCGCACATAATGCATCCTGGATCTCCTCACAGCTACCCGCTGCCTGAGTCGGCCCGTGCCACGACCTTCTCGCCCGTCAATCCTGCAGCTAGGGCTATGCCCAACCCACCTCTGCCCCAGCAAGGCCCCATGGGAACGATACCAGAAGGGACTGCCCAGCAACAGCAGCAGCTACATCACCAGCAGTCGATGCAGCATCTCAACGACGCTGATCTCCAGCGTCAAAACAGCATGATCAGCCAGGTGTCGTCGGTTCACCCGGCTGGTGGTTTTGCGTCCACCAACGAAGTATCCCGCATGACAAGTGGCGCAGGAAGCAGTGGAGGCGGTGGTCAGACGGCGGGGCCAGTCATTTCTTCGGCCGAGACATCGCCCATTCCAGAGCAGCACGCTAAAATGGCCAACATCAACTCACAGCAGGCCAACCAGCGCTACGCGCAGGGCCAAGTTGAAAACATTTACGATACTTCACCGCGTATGCAGCCCAACACCCATTCCTCTCGCCCGCCCATGGTAAAGGCTGGGCCCACGGCGTCTCAGGCAGCCTCACCGCCGCCGCACGTGGTATATTCACCACCTGCATCACAGGCTGCCTCTCCACCACCGCACGTTGTATACTCACCGCCCGTGTCGCAATCCGCCTCCCCGCCGATTCCTCAGCCTGTTGGTCCGCCGGTGCGTTCCACCGATCTGCAGGCACAACAGCAGGATCAGCTGCGGGCGCAGAACGCCTCGCCACCTTCGCAGAGCAGCAGCGCCACGGTGATACAGCCACAGTCGTCCGAGCCGCCTTCGCCTACAGACGAGGAGATTAGAAAAGTCGGAGGGACGACGACCGGTCACCTGACGGTCAATGGTGGCTCCGACAACAACGGGGTTGGTGGGAGCAAGGGTGAGCTGGGACGCAAGGCGACGATCCGGGCGACATCGGCGGAGCAGTACGAAGAGGCAAAGCGAAAGATGCTTCTTCGGGACCTGGAGGAGAAGATCCCCGTCTTCATCCAGGAGGACCCGCCACCAATCAAGAAGGAGGAAGAGACCACGGTGCCCAAGATGAGCGCCACCAGCTATCCGGGCCAAGAGTGGAATCCATATGGCGACGGGTTTGAGACATGGGAGGATTAAGGGACGAAGGCGGAGTTGATGACATTGCATATAACGTCCAATCATGTTTCATCTGAGGTCTTTTTGGAGAAAACAGGATTTCTTTTCTTTTTGTTTTGGAAAAAGAAAAAAAAAAGATCTTCGGAATGACTGACAGGTCTGTTGTTTCAATCAGCTTCTTTATCTTTACTAACAATGTTTCACTCTTTTTTTTTTCCCCCTTTTCATTTTTCCTGTGATGTATATTCATATGTCAGAACCTACTTTCTTGTTTATATCCCTTTGTCAGCTTGAGTTTTTCAAGGGGTCTATAATGCATAATGATTCTAGCATTGCAACTCTTGTGCTGGCATATGTTGGTTGAGGCCAGAGAGCCATAGTTCAGGTCAAAGCAATTCCTAGAGAACAGGTGAATGAATGAGCATCTGGTCGATCTCGGGCAAACTACATATTTATTGATACGAGATTCAATCTTGGGATGGGTAATTGCTAGGGTCTCAAAAAAAACCGCCTAGACTAGTTTTCATCTCATCCTTGCAAGGCACAGCCACGACCTGTCAAAACTCAGCTCGGTTGCGGCCCAGGACCAACTTAGCAAAGCCTTGGAACAAGCGGCTGAGCAGGAACCATCTGAGCACCGACAAGGCCTTTTTGTTTTTTTTTTTTTTATTTTTATATAAATTTTTTATTCTCTTCAAACCAGATCTAACGCCAAGAGAAATCTTGGCCATGTACATGCTCGTCATAGGGGGATTTCAGCTCCCACGTGATCCCACTACGGGTTCCTTTTTTGATTTCTGGCGGGGGCGCCCATCCGATTGCGATATTAGGCAACCCCCCTTTTTTTGATGACGACTTTTGGGGCCCCTAGTCGCCTCTTTTCCCGGCCCCGAGAATGGGCTTATCAGCTAAAACAGATGCTATCCCGTTCCCCAAGCGCACTAGGTCCGCACAAAAGATAAAAAGATTTAATCGTTCTTCCACCATGGCGCTATGAAGAAGTTTCTGTCAAGTCAATGGGGAGTTTTTATTTATTTGGCTTATTTTCTTGACTTTGTACTGTAGCATTGGGGAAAATCTACCACGCCCCGAAAAAGCTCGACCGGGTTTTGGTATCAAAGAACAACAACCCCTCGATAGTTTTCTTTGCAGTTTGGGTCACAAAGCCAAGCCGTTCAGAGTGTATAATGCGACATCGACAACAAGAGCAATCATCCGTCTACGACGTCCAACGGCGTATTGTATAGCGTCGACTTTCGGCAGACCCCAAGACAAGATCTATTATGACGCCTCGGTCACCCAGAAATTCCTGCACAAGACGGGAGATTTACTACAACAAAAACAGAAAGCCCGGCAGCGGTCTCGAGACACGGCACAGGCACAGGCACAGCGGCATCTTCATCATCATAAAATCAACATCATAACAATCTTTTTTTTTTTTTTAAAAAAAAAAAAAAAAAAAAAAAAAAAAAAGGAGCGGCATTTACAGACACGACACAACAACTATGAACGTCCGCACTCCACCTCGCCGCCGTCCCTTCAGCTATGCCCCGACGGTCGTGATCACGGTCTTGGCGGTGATTGGTTGCTTGGGCTTCTTGTTCTGGAATCTGAGCCACGACGACCTCAGCCCGCTGCTGCTTATCTGCGTCGTCTGGCTTACGGTGGGTTTGAGGATCTTGGTGAAATTGGGGAATGCTTAGCAGGTTTCTTTTTCTCTCTCTTTTGTCCAGGTTTTATCTTTTTTCTTTCATTTGTACATTCCCTACGAAGATATAGATAATGATAATGTCGCACGCAAAGATGTCTGTCTACCTTGTTTAGGTAGTTATGTATATTTATCATACCCCCCAAAACCGTTCAGCTTTTTTTTTTTTATCTTGAAGGACGCCAGATATTTCTCATCAGTCGTTATCACAGTAGAGTCAGTTAATGGCAAGCAATCTTTTTTTTCTTCTTTTTTGTTCTAGAAGAGGGAAATTCCACAGATTAGCAGTGTTCACGACTAATCAAGGTAAACGCATCCAAGTTCAAACAGTGTTTGACTTTTGCCGGATGCGAACTAGGACGTCGTTTACGCTCGGCCAGATTGGGGTGGCTGTGTCTAGCGTCGTCCGTCCTTTTCTTTTTTGTTTCTTTTTTTCTAAAATCACGCAAACGCCCGGGATCTGTCGAGAGTTTGGACCGCTCGGAAAGAGCACAGTCTGTTTTCACAGTAGGTTTGTGAAGGAGAGAAAAAAAAAAAAAGAGGCCACAAAAAAGTCCAAGTGCAGATGTCCCAACCAACCCACGTGGGGGGAAGAGCTCGTTGCTCTATGGACTTTTGTTAGGAGGGCTTTTTTTGCGTCGGTATCGGTTTGGAGTCGTCCGCGACGGCACATTCTCCGGTGTCGCTGTGGGAATACACCGGCCGAAAACAAACTCTACAAAGGCTATTATAGAAGCTATTATAGTTCTCACATATGTGAATTAAACATGACTGGGCAAAAGTATCAACAGACTGACACCACCCACCCACCCCTCCAGTTCCCATCACATCCCATACATGAAAAAGCCAACCCAACAGCCAAAAGTACAGCCCCACTGCTCGACGATTATGAGGGTTACAGTAACGAAAGCGGTTGGGCGGGTCGTAGACGGCCTCGAAACTTGTCGCCCCGCCAGACGTAGTTGCGGTAGTGCCGGGTGTCGGGTCCGCGCGGGTAGATGCGTTGAGCTCGAAGCTAGTGACGATGCCAGTGTTGTGGCCCGCGCCCCTCATGATGCCCAGAGCAGATCCACGTGGCTGCCCTCGCCGACTCTGACGGCCGCGCGGTTGCCCAGCACCACGCTGAGCCGGACCACGTCGTCGCTGACCATGCCGTACAGGCCCTCCTGGCGTCCGTGGCCGACGTACATTCCGCCCCTGCAGCCAGGCCGACTTTGTCACACCCACCTGGATCTGCGGCATAGAAAAGTTGCTAATACCGAGCCGTAGCCTCGCCCTACTTTTCATCATCCGGTCCAAAGATGAGGGTGGCGTCGGAAACAAGACTACCGAGTTCCCGACGGACCTGTTCCACATCAAGTTGCTGGTTTGTGGTCAAGAGGCGAGAAAAGAATCCGGGGACGCTGGCACCAGCCAGAGTCATCTGGAACAGCGCCAGGCCGCACACGAGCGAAACAAGGTTCTTCATCTTGGCTGGCTCTGCAGAGAATGCTTTCCAGTGAGGGTGCCGTTTGCTCTCCAAGCCGTCCTCCAAATACCGAGAGCAGGATTTCTGCTGTTTGTATTTCATTTTTATTTTTATTTTCTTTTCTTTTCTGTGCTCCCTTACCGCCGCCCTAGGAAACCCCCAATCCCACATCCAATGTGGCACGAGCCGCAAAAAAAAAAAAAAAAAAAAAAAAAAAAAGGCTAAGCAAACGGCTTGTTGTTTTCGTTATTAGAAAGAGGTTGTCCGAATTGGGTCATCTAACAACAATATGCTGGGCCAAAGAATAAAGAATATGACAGGGTTTGGAGACACAGCCCTCAGCTTGTCGATTCCAGTGGGTGTAAGAAATGTTTGTCTGGCACACCTGCTGGATTTGGTACTTTTGTGTAGATTGGTTTAAACCGTTTTGTGGACCTTTTGTCCGTCTTGGGCGGATGTTGCAACTGGAATCGGTTCAAGGCTTTCCAATGTTGGCTAAAAGCACTTTTGTCACATTCGTCAAGAACTAACAGCGAGAGAATTACGTATTGTAGCTTACTACCCTATTAACAGCCCCAGCTAACGAGCCATAAGCGCGTCTTGCAAGTGTGACATCTTATCAAGGCCCAAGACCCTTTTTTTCCGCTGTGTTGAAACCCCGGTATGCGTTTGGGTAAGCTTATCTTTATAGGGACAACAACCATGGCCAAAGGATACAAAAAGATAACATCTGATAATGTATCAATCATCACATTGAGTAATGTTTGTGGCCAATCATATATATATATATATATATATATAAACCTTGGCCGCAATAACAACCACACACACACACACACACACACTCCTCCTTCTACCTGCCCATCCAGCCGCCATCAACAACGAGCACATGGCCACTGACGTAGCCGCTCGCCTTGCTGGCCAGGTAGACGGTGGTGCCCTTGAAGTCGTCGGGGTCGCCCCACCTGCCGGCGGGGATGCGGGCCGAGATGCTGGCCAGCCTGTCCTGGTCCTTGAGCAGGGCCTCGTTCATGTCGGTGGCGATGTAGCCGGGCGCGATGGCGTTGACGGTGACGCCGCGGCTGGTCCACTCGTTGGCGAAGGACTTTGTCAGCTGCGCGACGGCGCCCTTGCTGGCGGCGTAGGCCGGCACCGTCAGCCCGCCTTGGAACGACAGCAGGCTCGCGTAGTTGACGACGGAGCCCCGCCGGCCCGTGACGGGGTGCGGGTCCAGCGAGAGCATGTGCGCCCCCACGTCGCGCGTCAGCGCGAACACGGCGTTCAGGTTCACCTGCATCACCTCGTTGAAGTCCGAGTCCGGGAACTCCTCGCACTTGTGCCGCCGCTGGATCCCTCCGCAGTTGACCAGGATCCGCACCTGGTGCCCGTCCGCCAGCACCTTGGGCGTCAGCGCCGCCACGCTCGAGGGCGACGCGAGGTCCGCAACGTAGATTTGGCACTTGCGTCCCAACGCCAGGATGGCGTCCCTGGTCGTGGTGGAAGACTCGTTTCTCTTTTTGTTGTTTTGTTTGGAAGGGGAAAAAAAAAGGAGTCAGAGTCAGTTGTCATACTTTACAAGGCTTTGGTCTTCTTTGGTCTTCTCTTTGGTTTTTTTTCTTATCGACTGGTCTTCAAAAAAAACTCACCTGCACAAGCAGCACATCGGCACCAGCCTCGGCCAGACCAATGGCCACAGCAGCTCCGATACCCCTCGTGCCTCCTGTGATCAGGGCAGTGTGGTCTTTGAGAGAGAAGAAGTTGGCCGCCATTTTGAGTGAATCTGCGTCAGAATATTTTGCCAGTGTAACCCCCCCAAAATCTTGCGCTTTGTTTTGTGATAAAAAAAAAAAAGTCAATTCTCTTCAACCATCCCGCGGGGAAATGAGACGCACTTTCGGAGCCTGTTCCACATAATCGAGTGGGGGGTTTACTCTTGTGGAATGACTTCCCCGAGTCCGGAGTCGGCCCCGCGATTCAATACGCACTCCACTCTTGACGTCTAACTTTGCACGCTCCGTTCTTTACATATATCAGTCACTTCGATAGTATTGTCTGCGTCTAGTCTGTCAACATCAAGGGTTCTATCTCCTTGGCCCTTCTATCATGTATTGCCGTATCCCATGTCATGACCTTTTCTTCGTTGCATGTGTTGCCTCATGACCAATCAACTCTTTGTCAAACTTGAACCTTTGTCTTCCATGGTCACCGTGTTCCTTAGTCCCCAATCCCCAGTCCCAAGAATGCCCAGCCCCATACCCAGGAAGACAAATATAGAAACCCAAACCAAAGAAAAGAAAAAAAAAAAAAAAAGACAAACCATACCAACCGCCCTCAAAAATCACATCCGGCAGGTCATATCCCTCCACATCTTTCCATCTCATTGCGGCATGACGCCCTCCTTCAACAAGCTCAATGCCTCCTCGTACCGCTTCGGGTTGTGGTCCGTCAGCATGCTCTTCGTAAACCTGACCTCGCCGAACCGCACGTCCGGAGACTTGATGTATTTCAGCACGATCCGCGTGGCCGGCGTCCCGTCGATAAAGAACCCAGTTGCCCCGGCACCGACTGTTGGCGACCCGTCGCCCCCTTCGCCCGAAGGAGGTCCTCCGGCCACAAATGCATCCCGCCTGTGCACCCGTGTCTTCTCCAGCGTGAAAACCTCGCCGGGAGGGAGCAGCTTCATACTCATCATCTGAGATCGTATAATCTTCAGCGCAGCAAACGTCCAGGGCCCGTCCTCCGTATCCGGAGACGCATTATCACCACTCTGCAGACCGCCGATGCTGTAGCTGCTTTGCCACGCTCTTGCCAATCCGGCCCGGAAGACGGTCCACAGCCGATCATTCGTGTCCTTCTTGGCCTCGCTATTGTCGTTCTTGGTTGCGATAGCCACCGCCTGTAGGTCGTGGAGCACGCCGAGCGATAGCGAAGGCACAATGTCGTCGCCGTGCACGATGCTGGTGATGAGACCCCGCGTCGCCTTACGCAACGACGCCGACATGGTTCCCGGGGGGCCGTACGCAAACACGTGAATGGGCCGTCCTGCAGGGAGGCAGAGGTCTTTGGTGGTGCGCTCCGAAGACGACGTCGACTGCAAAGACGAGGCCGATGTCACAAACGCAGGACCCGTCGGTAAGCTGCTCGGCTCCGAGAGCATCACTCCGAGGAGAGCCGTGACGGCGCCGCCCAGAGAGTGACCGCAAAGCACGAGCCCATAGTCCTTGTATTCCTCCAGCGCCGCCTTCAGGATCGCGAGCACGCGCCCATCGCCGCCATACAACAAACGGCGGGCCGACGCGTGGATTCCCTTGTGCACCTTGTAGCTTCTCCCACGCCACAGGAGGTCATCGTAGTCGCAAGTCATGTCCGCAAGCACGTCCTCGAATCCCAGAGTCCCGCGACATGCCAGGACGACGGCTTTCGCCTCTTTATCGAGCGAAATGTAATGTGCCAACGGCACGCCCGTGTTTGTCGAACCAGTAGAGTCGGATCCACCCTGCGGATCAACAAACGAAGATAGCAGAATCGATCCAGTGTCGGACTGGGTGTGGTGGGCGTACGAAGACAGCTCGTGGTGCGTGTCGTCGTTGAGCGCCTGCGACCAAGCCATCTGCTTGGAGATGCCCATCACCTTCAAGAAGCTGGAGCCATAAGACGCCGAGGAGAAAAGCATGTAGCGCGTGATGTTGCGCACAAAGGGGCACGCTGGGAACATGCCCGGAACTATGCCTGTGCTGCGCAGTCCGTTTAGGGATTCCATATCGCTGTACGCGCTCCGCGAATAAAACGACGACAGCACCAGGGAAGTCTGCGAGTCGCTTGTCTTGAGAGTGCAGATGCTGGGGTTTTGAGACCTCGACCTGCGGTGGTGTCTGTTGTTTGTCGCTCGGGACTGTGACGAGCCAGATGAAGACGATAGTGGGTTGCGCTCAGCGATGTCCTTCTCCGATCTCGACTTGGACAAAGACCCACGGCTCTGCGGCCGAAGTCCTACGACGCCCGAAGAAGAAGCAGCAGCAGCGTCAGAACGCATCAGACTCGGGCTGATCGGTCGGTTGCTATCCAGAGTGTGGATTGAGTATGTGTCGCTTTGGGAAACAAGCGAGTCTCGCTTTCTCTCGTGAACAGCAAAGTAACTCGTGCGCGAGTGGCTTCTTGGAAGAGGATCAGGCGTGCCACCAGATCTTGATGGCGTCGTCTTGGCCACAGCACCAGCACTGCCATTGTTGATGCCAGTCGGGGGTGGAGGTGCATCACGCTTGGGTACTAGAGACTGAGCTGTCGACGAGGAGCGCCCAGGTACAACAATTTGTGGAACAGTTGGAGATTCCGACGGCGCCGCCGACGGAGAGAAGCTGGACACGGCAGGGGAAACGGGGCTGACGGGTGCAGTCTTGGATTTTCTAGACGCCTTCAAGGTCAACCCATCGCCGTCGGTCGATTCCCTGCGGACCAAGGTTGAGAGGGCTGGTGCCGGCCCCTTCTTGAGAGCTGCCCGAAAGCTGCTCGCCTTCTTCGGCGGGAGCGGCTGCTTGGGCTTCGGCGGCGCTTCGTTGCGTGCAACTGACGATTTTGGCTTAAGAGGCGCTCTCTGGCGTTTCTGGTTTGCCGATTCAGGAGGAGGTGTGGATCTGCTGGTAGCCCGCGTAGATTGCAAATATCCTCTGGTGGGTGTGCCACTGCGGGTACTCGATGGCGACGCTCTCGAACGAGTAGGGGCCATGTCTCCTTTAGGTGGGACTGGTGGCGGTATATCCAAAGTATCCTGGTCACTGCCATCCTCGCTGCTGGAGTCTTGGCTCGCCTCGATAAGTCCCAAGGTTTCGCTGGCCGAATCGTTATCGGAGCCACTCTCGGTTCTATGAATGTCTGTGGTCCTGAAACTGTTGCGATCCATCCTGTAGACGTAACGGTAGCTCGTGGCATCTGCCGTCACGGTATCCTGGCGACGGGAAGTGAGCTCCTTTGATTTGGACGCCTTTGTAGGCCCCTGCTCAACCAGCTCTGCCCCCGGAGGCGGCGAAAGTGGAGGTGGGCTTGCGCCGCTAATCTCGACCGTGATTGTTTTGCTGGTGGTCGTCTCAGTCTTGATTGTCACTTTTGCTTCTTCCGGTAGGCTCTGTAGAATCTGGTTCTTCAGGTGTAATTCCGGCAAGTCATAATCCTCATCGCTGCTGTGTTGCACACTGTGGTTTTGTATAGCATTCATGACGGCCGTGTTGGTGCTTTTATCCATCGTGCGCGAGGTTTCCTTGCTCTCGAGATTGTTGTATGCTCCGTTGTGCATTCCGTAGAGGCTATTGTGGTGAAAGTTGAATCTCTTTGAATCGTTGAGGCCGGGGTGTCTGTCAGTCTCGATGATACAAGTCTAGTACCTCAGAAATTGTTGGCAGCAAACTCACCTCGCCGCTCACGTCAACCACAACATCCCAAATAACCTCGTCGACCCCCTGTTTCCGGTGATCATTCTCGGTCATGTCTCTGCAATATACCTGCAGTACCACCATCAAAACAAGCCCCTGGAGGAGGTCAAGCATGCCAACTCTTTCCCCCTCTTCGCCCGTCGCTGGATTTTGGAATTCTCGACGGATCAGTGTGAGGATACTGGCGATGGCGCGCGATGACTCGGTTGTGCCGAGAAGCTGGTCTATGAACCCCAGATAGAACTGGGTGAGATGATGCGTCGAAGAAACATACGTCTCCGCTGATTGGAAACATGCCGAGGTGGCCAGGGCGATGGCGGTGATGGAGGTGTGAATGTTGGTCAAACCGCGTTCCACAAAGTTCGCCGTCTGCGCGCGACTAAAGTCTGACCTGCTAACGGCCATGACATCTTTGCCGGCACGGGTGATGATACCCTCAACCCAGTGGCGACTCAAGTTTATCCCGCTCAGGGTCGCATATCTGCTGATCCTGAAAGCAAGCGAGCCCACCGATGTGCCCACTTGGAGACATCTACTTGCCGACTGCGTCGTATACGTGACCGCCTTTGCTAATGGGAAGGGCAGCAGTGTGCGTCCGTTCTGGGCCTGCGTTGAGCTCTCGTATGCAGTAACTTCCAAAGAGCCCTCCCACTTGCTATCGGTATCATCTTGTTGAAAGGGTGTGTCCGTCATGTCGAGCGTCGTCGATGTGTGACTGTCTTCATCGGTTGTAGAGGCTTGTGACAGGATTTGAGATGCGATGGCAGCAGCATCTTCCCCCCTATTGGAATCCATGCTGACGGTGCAAAGAAACGAGCGAAACCCGAACAGACAAAGGCAGCTTCACCGTCCGTCCAGGTCGCCCAACAAAAAATGAGGGCAAACAGGGTTCAGGTGTAGTTTGTCAAATAGTTGCTGGGAACGGGGACGGGAGCGGGAGGGCTCGTCTGATATCTAAAGCTGACGGCATCCGCAGCTGGCGGCAGCCCCCAAAGAAGGTTAATTCGGCCTAAAATCAAGCCAAAAGGAAAGACGGTTTGTTTCCGTAAAAAGTACGGATGTAGCACAAAAGTTGGTGTACATTTGCCTCCGGCAAAGGCGCTAGGAAACCATAGAAAGTCTTGGCAGTCGATATCAATATTCCTTTTTTGTATTTTTTACCAAGGAAAAAATCTCCCCTAATTGGCAATCAAGGATCAAAGAAGGGTCAAAGTTTGTTCGAGGTCATCCTACGACCCTCGTTGCGATTATTGGATGGTCAATAGACAACCTGTGCCGTCTCGTATTGGCGCATAGAAGCAAGAAAAAAAGGCCCGGTTGCTGTGGGAGTAGAACGGTGGTTTGTTTCCAAACAGATGACCCCGACGGTTGCTGAAATGATGCGCTGTTGGAAAAAAAAAAAAAAAAAGAAAAAAAAAAAGAAAACAACAAGAAAATCAAATAAAATCAAAAAAGAAAGAAAAATAAGTCAAGTATGCCTCACCGGTAGATCCGGATTCTTTGAGCCGTCGACAAATGGTGAGTTTGAAGGTGCATAAGGATGCAGAATGTTTGCATGTGATCAAACATCTCTAGACCAAAGGACCAAACAGAATGGACGGATCATGACCCCGCCTTGCCCCTATTCCCCGGACCCATGCAATGCAGGTCCAGTCTGTCTGTCATGCGGGCAGGCAAGGGCGGTTCAGTAACGGGAAGGAAACTTACTTGACTGCACTGCACTGCACTGCACTGCGCCGCAACTTGAAGAATTTGGCAGTCGGTTAGGCTACAGTCGTCTTCATTTGAAATTTGCATTTGCATTTGCATTTGCATTTGCATTTGCATTTGCATATTTGCACCTGCCTTTACATTTGCACAAGTACAGGAGATGTACTCCCCCACCCTTCTAACCCCGCCAATTGCACTGTTTCCCTGGCAGACAGTCGGCAGGAAATTTGGTGGCATCCGCATTGATGGCAAAGACTGGGGCACAATACGGCGGGAGTTTTAAGCTATGCTGGACTAGTTTGTGTTAATGGTCGGTCGATATCTTGGTTTATTTCCCCTTTTCGATAATCATAAGGCACGCACTACTGCCAACTCTTTACAGTTGTAGAGCACGTAAGACAGCCCTAAAAAGAGGAACTGGTGGCGATCGCTGCTTTTGCTGAAAATCTCGGTCAAGACTTGGTCGGACCGTCAGGTTGGGTTGCTCATGAATCAATCATTGGATCTTGGTCTTGGTTTGCCACGTGAAACGACTTGGTGCCTTGCCCTGAACTTCACCCGAAAGGTTTGCATCGCTAGAAATCACCAGAACCGGAATTGACCTCGAATTAAAGACATTGGATCAGGAGGTCTCGAGTATTACCAGCTGACTGGTCTTCATACAGTTGGGCGCATTTACATCAGACGGCGAGGTCAACGCAATGGAACAACGTGTATCACGTACTAATAACGTAGTAATCACCATTGGGAGCAAGCCACGTCAGGTTAATTCTGACTATACTAGAGACTACTGCTAGTCTAGCACTCACCTACTATGATAGACAAGTGACAAGCATCTTGATTACTTGGAAAAGAACTTTCTATGGGTGTTATTTAAGGTACCTTGCATTCATTTAGTTGCTTGATGAAGGCAGTGACAGGAAAAGAGACCGGTGCAGGGTAGGCTGTGTCAAATTGTCTAGACTGGTTTTGGTGTCAAGGTTGTACTCGATTAATCACCGCCGCCCTTGTGTGCCTGCCCGCTTGTTTTCTTGTTGAGGAGAACGGAACATTTTTTCTTTGTTTCTTCTGCCCAAAACAACCCACCACCCACTTGCGTCATTGCAACACCTATTTTTTTTCTGATCCTTTCGCCTAGGTCTAGCCCTTTATTGTCAATTACGGCCTGTCAAATCGCCCCTCGATGGCACACCGGGTGAGCGGCGAGTCTTGATTGTTCCAAGACTTGTGAATGGCTGCCCTTTTTTTTTTTTTTTTTTTTTTTTTTTTTTTTTTTTTTTTTTGCATTTATCCTCACCTGACCACAATCAACGGAAACTTCCGACCATGTTGGGTTCAACTCCCGACGGACCTGCAAGCGCATACCGGTCTGTGGTTGATGATTGACCCATAGGAACGACCAAGGCGAGCCTGAAGTTTCTTGCTTCTGCTTCTGCTTCTGCTTCCGCGAATGCATACTTTGTAATGTCAAAGACGCACCAGCTATGTCATCTCACGCCACTGGTCACTGCGGTTCGGATCCGATTTATCTGAGTCCGAGATCACAACGGTTGCGAAAGCCTTCAAACTGGGCGCAGGTGCAGTCGTTCGCCGATCGCATCAAGCCGAGTCCTGACCTCCGTCCGACCCTCAAGATCTGCATATTTTTTCCCCCCGTCGTGAACTGATTCTGCGCCACTGTGCAGGCACTTAGTAGGTAGTGCTTTTGGGTCCAGGACTAAGACGCTTCTTAGCTCCCGGTTCACAGAAACATGGCGGTCTGGTTCTTGACTAGCTTGCTTGGTTGCACAAGAGCGAAGAGCCACCAACTTAATCTTCAACACGGCGGTATAGGTACGGTGTGAGGCGGATTCTTGAAATCTTCAGCTCCATGTCTTGCAGCCATTTAGCAACTAACCCCGCTTGAACGATCTGTACGACACTACTTGCGCAATGGCCTCCTTTCCCTTGATGATCTAAAGACAGTCGCACACGTACCACGATGGGCTTTCCCTTGTTCTCGTGACAATCTGCCCTCCAATTTTGTGCAAACCTCTGCGACCAGACCTTTTCTTCAATGTCTGAGAACGCCTCAAAGCGAGTCGTAACAAATTATCATCATGGCTTCGGATGATTTTCTGCAGGGCTAAGCCGGGTTGAGTCCGATGGTCATTGCCTCGCTCTTCATTTTTGGTTTCAGTCCGGCCGGTGCCTTGAATGTTTTTAAATCATGTTTCGATCCCCAAATCAGGTTCGTTTGAAAATTGTATCAAGCAAGAACTGGACTCTCATTTCCTCCTATAAGTTCAAGATTCCCAGCCTCGATTCTGGCACGTCTGGAAAAGAATATTTTCATTAGTTCGTCTGCAAAACACCAAAGCAATTGCTCGGAGGTTTCTGTCCACAAGCGTCAACACCCGGATTCGTGCTCCGGATATCCCCAATTCAATCAGCCGTGATACCCCCACCGGAAGTCGTCACTCGGGACCTAGCGAGTTGCGTGCGCTGGGGTTCAAGGGGTCTCAACTCGGCTTATAATTCATATTCAGCCGTCCCAACGAGGTGGCGACCAGTTGCTTTTTGAGACAAAATGCTGGTCGGGTCGATCAACGTTCCCTACAAATTCTTGCCAAAAGAGCATTACCGGCATGCCGTACTGAGTCGACTCTTGATCTCCTTGCTGAAGCTCGAGTGAGTCCGAAATATCTCCACACAGTCGCTGTTGATGCTATCCCGTTCGGAGAATAGGCACAAACTAATAAGAAGCATTTAGAGTTCGCAACAAGAAGTTTGGTGACAAGAATCCTAACATTCGGGCTTTCCGTCGCACCAAGGTTGTTCCCATCCTGGACGAGAACCACACAAGGACTGGACAATTCAGAAAGCACAGGGTTCTGAACTTGCGCCGCTAGAAACTTTTTTTTGCCGCAGCCATCCACCCCAGAACTACTTGTAATCTACGACATACACAACATGTCACCACACAAACTCATGGAGACCAAAGATGTTCAGCCCACAAAGGGCCGCCACTGGATCATGGGGGCCGAGGCCTTTGAGAGGCGAATGCCGCACCACGATGGAATCAAGGCGCTTTGGGAGACGAAATGGAAGTTTCCTGTAAGTGCTAGCATGCTGTTTTTGTACGCCAAAATTCCACTAAATATAAGGGGGATGACATGACCAACAAGATGCTTCTCTTCGTCTTCTTCTTGCAACAAAAAAGTGCACAAAAAGTCTGTACCCCTTCCACGACGGTAAATACGAAGACTTTGAGCCCATCTTTACCCACTTGATCGCCAATAACATCAACGACGGCACGTCGCCCGAGTACACGCGGGCTTTTTTCCCCATCGCCGAGGCGCTCGTCGCCCGGGCCGACGCCGCGGTGGCCGGCAGTGCCGAGGCCACGGAGCTGTACCTCCGGGCCTGCGCCGTGTACCGCATCGCGCGCTTCCCCTACATCACGGCCTACCCGCGCGTTAACTGCCCCGTCAAGTGGGAGGCCTGGGAGGCGCAAAAGGCGGCGTACCTGCGCTGCGGCCGGGCCTGGGCCGAGCCGGTCCAGGAGGCCATGGTGGCACACACGCACCGCAAGGGTGCAGACCGCGACTCCATCCCCGTCTACGTCAGGGTCCCCAAGGCCACGGCCGAGAGCGGTGGGCCTTGCCCGGCCGTCATACTCATGACGGGGCTGGATGGCTACAGGCCCGACAACACAGTCCGCTGCGACGAGTTCCTGGCTAGGGGTTGGGGTGTCGTCGTCGTCGAGATCCCAGGCACCGCCGACTGCCCTGCCGACTCTGCGGACCCCGAGAGCCCCGACAGGCTGTGGAGCAGCGTGCTGGATTGGATGGCAGCCTTGAAGGTGTTTGATATGCGCCGGATTCTGGTCTGGGGGCTGAGCAGCGGTGGGTACTACGCCATCAGGATCGCGCACACCCACAAGGACAGGTTGGTGGGCTCCGTCGCGCAGGGTGCAGGCTGCCATTACTTTTACGACCGCGAGTGGCTGGAAAAGGCCGATGGGCACGAGTATCCCTTCAAGTGAGTCTATGGCCCCTGTTTTGGTTTTTTTTCTTTTGGCGGGATTTTCCATTTGCTGAACAAACGGTGCTCGGGTAGATTGACGCCGGCCATGGCCATGAAGCATGGTTACGAGTCCGTGGAGGAGTACAAGGAGGGCGTCCAGAAGAAGTTCTCGCTCCTGGAAACGGGCATCATCAACATGCCATCCACCAGGCTCCTGCTTGTCAACGGTACGCTGGACGGGCTGATGCCCATCGAGGACTCGATGATGCTTTTCGAATACGGCTCACCCAAAGAGGCTCGCTTCTTTACCGATGCCTTGCACATGGGCTACCCCTTGGCCAACGGGGCCGTCTATCCCTGGATGGAGAGTGTAATGGCTTCTGTACAGTGAGCATGAGTGTTTCAGTCTCGGTCTTGCTGTCTGTAAACTGGTTTAATAACCCCCCAATTATGAGAGCATGTTGTGGCTTTATAAAAATTCACAATTCCCAAGGCAATCATGGTTTGATGATTTGTCATTTTATGTGCTTGTTTGACTTGATCTATGTGCAAATATATATATATATATTCTTTCTTGTCAACGCAGACCCTACTCGGCCGGCTTCTGCGTCGACATGTTGCCATCCTTGTCGTAAAAGATCTCGCACACCTTTACGGACCGCAGATGATCAACTCCTCCACTGAGCTCGCAGTCGTGGTGGAACAGATACCACTTGCCCTTGAACTCGACGATGGAGTGGTGCGTCGTCCAGCCCAAGACGGGCTCGAGGATCCTGCCCCCGTACGTAAAGGGCCCGTACGGCGAGTCGCCGACGGCGTAGCACAGGTAGTGGGTGTCGCCGGTCGAGTAGGAAAAGTAGTACTTGCCATTGTACTTGTGCATCCAGGCGGCCTCGAAGAAGCGCCTGTCGTGGTCGTCGGCCAGGATGCGCTCGCCCGTCTCGGGCGCCAGGATCTCGATCTCGCGTACCTCCTCGTCGAACTGGCGCATGTCGCGCGTCAGGCGCGCCACCTTCGGCCCCAGCGCGTACACGCCCTCTCCGGAGGGTTCGTGAGGGCCCTGGAGCGAGGCGTCGAACACGTCGTTGCCCTTTTGGTAGCACTGCAGCTGGCCGCCCCACAGGCCGCCAAAGTACATGTACGCGTCCTGGCCGGCGGCGTCGTCGTCGACGAACACGGCCGGGTCGATGCTGAAGGAGCCCTTGATGGGCTCCGGGTCCGGCGTGAAGGGCCCCTCGGGCTTGTCGGACACGGCGACGCCGATGCGGAAGATGCCCTGCTTGTCGCGCGCCGGGAAGTAGAGGTAGTACTTGCCGTCGCGGGTGGCGGCGTCGGGCGCCCACAGCTGCTTGGACACCCAGGGGATGTCCTCGGCGCGGAGGGCCAGGCCGTGGTCAACCACGGGCTCGGCGGGGTCGATGCTGCCGGTGGAGAAGACGTGGTAGTCGGCCATGTCGTACTGGTCGCCGTTGTCGTTGAACTTGATGTCCGTCTCGCGGTCGTGCGACGGGTAGATGTAGATCCTGTCGTTGAAGACATGCGCCGACGGGTCGGCCGTGTAGAGGTGGGATATCAAGGGAGCCATTTTTTTTCTTTTGCGAATGGATGATGTGCTGTGGTTTAGGCTGGGGTTTGTCGAGATGGCAAGGCAGATGTAATACTTTTTTTTTTGGGGATGGCTTCTGGTCCGTGACTAGAGACGGCGCATGGATGAGGAAAGTAAATCAAAGACGAACTCGGGATGACAGATGCAGCTCAAGAAGAGGCTGTTCGTCACTAGATTAAATCCCGCTTCCCCTCATCCTGACTTGGCGTGTCCGCGCTTCTATGTAGATGTCGAGCGTGATGATGCTGAGCCGGGTCTATGGAAATCTGGGACCACCATTGTCGAATTTACCCCGATTTAGCCGGCGATTTTACCACATGGGCTGGATATACCAACATAGGCTGTTGCTATCATCCAATCCAACCGCCAAGGGACTGACAACGAGGAGAAATTACCAACTGCACCCGGACCTGCATTTTGCAGCCGATTGTTTGAGGATCATGCAGCTTGCTTGTACGGCTATCTCTATCTATCTCTCTCTCTCTCTCTCTTTCTCTAAAAAAAAAAACAACATGCACGCATATTCTAACACACGTGTCGGTTGTTTAGCCTTGAATCCCCTCCAATCCCTCTGGGATATCGGGGGAGACTAAAGGTCCACAGTGGGAGCTGCGGGGTCGCTGCCCGCCGGATCGGCAGCGATCCCGTCGTCCCTCCCGCAATCTGGTGCAGCTACCTTCCCAGGTCTCCCAAGTCTGCACATGAACACTCGAAAACCCCCGCAATAAGCTGCATTCAAGGATAAATTCCTCAATACCAATTACGCGCTGTTGATAGTCTCATCTACCTATTCATAAAACCCAAATCATCTCGGAGGTGAGTCAACAATACATCGCACAACATTATAGTTTCTGTCACAAGCTTGTCGACAGACAGACAGTTCCTGGAACAACCTGGAAGCAACAGATCGTGTTCATGATACGTGATCAAAAAAACAGTCATCTTAGTGCTTACTTACTCTTTACCATGACTGCTCTCCCAGCAAAGCACATGGGATGTATGATGGTTTGCAAAGTCATGTCTTTGGACGAGTGGAGACCGGACCGAAACTTGGCTTTTAAGAAAACCAAAAATCAAATTAATCTACCAGAAATACAGACGTATGCCCACGTTCCCACTGCCCGATGGTCCTTTGCATTCACATCTTGGCATTTACAAAACAGCGACCAGGAACTCGTCTGAAGGAATCCGGTCGTGCCGGGTGAACGTCGAGATAAGATAGGGCGGAGACTGTCTAGGAACGTTTAGCGCTTCTTAGCAGCAATTCATGTCTTTTTTTTTTTTTTTTTTTTTTTTTTTTTTTTTTTTTTTTTTTTCTTTTCTTGTCTCTCTCTCACACAAGCAGTCAAGTAGAAACTCAGACAAGCAAGATTAGATTTCAAATCATCGCGATTCACCGGGCAAGCCGCATTGTCATTGGACAAAGGCAGGCAAATCGCAAGAAAAGGCTAATCAAGCCCGTGCTCCCTCCTCAACCATGGATGGATGACCCTGGTGGGTATCAAGAGTAAGGGTGGAATCTATGCGCAGAAACCCGTCGCACGATCAACGGCGACCCGGTTGTGGACTCGGCAGGGCCGGTGCGGGATGACCGAGGTATCAGGACCAGCAGTGGCCGGTAAGTGGTCCTGCTTTGGATTGTCTCTTGATAATTAATTTGCCTCAGCGAGAAAGCAAACAGCAGGTTTTTGGTGCATGTGGCCCGTTTCCCTGCACGGACTTTTCCCCGGTTCTTCAGCGGTCTAGTGTCCAGTGAAGAGGGCAGTGTTTAGTGGCGCCAAAACAAAACTTCCATCAAAACCATCCGAATTTTATTTTATTTTATTTTTTTTCTCTCTGGGGGGGCCGTCTGTTCAACGTGCCACAGTGGCCACAGGGCTTCAAGTCGTCCCACTCAAACTTGGACAAGCACCCTCCCAGTGAGGAAAGGCACGGAAGCGCAAGCTAACCATCGATTGTGTTTCCCGTCGGTGTTTGGAGCGTGACGTGCCTAAATCGTAACCAGCCTACGTGGAATGCGAATTCGCATGAACCTAAGCCACAAATATTTCGTTCCAATACTGAACTTTTTTTCCCACGTAAGCTGGTCGAAACCAATTTGCCATCGACTGTAGGACACTTTTTTTCATATTTTTCTTTGCATCTCAACCATTGTTTAAAGTTGTCTCAGATTCCCGGGAGGGTTATTTTCTCAAAGCGCCAAACACCTATAGGCCGCTAATACCTACTGTATCCAAGAAAGAAAAGAAGAGAATAAAAGAGTCAGTAAGGTACCAGCTTGCACAAGTGCACAAAGCTTCTTTCCCTTGAACCAGCAAAATGCCAAAAAATCACGACCATCCCTTGCCAGCATAGCCTGGGGACGGCTTGGCGCGCGGTGGGGGGAAAAGCAGGTGCAAGCACGAGATCGTGCCAAAAGTGGGCTGCTTGGAGGTGTTGAGGCTTGGCTTGTCCTTTCAGCTCGTGCGACCGGTCGCACCAATCGTCCCATAGCTCTGGGCCGAGCAGGGGGAAGCGTGGTGGAGAGGGCTCTGTATCACCACATCAATGCCAGGTTCGACCTTGTGTTTTTTTTGTGCATTTGGAAGACGGTCATCCAAGAGGCTTTGCTAGACTGGTTTCCGCTTCGTCATTTGACACTTGGAAAGGAAGTAAAAATTCTATATCGTTTTAATTTTATTCCCCGTTACGGTGGCCTCGAGGTCAAAACAGGAAATACAAGTTAAGGTGTGTTGTATCAGTATCCAGTTGGGCTATTACTACGTAGTAGGCAGGTACCCCCGTTCTACGATACTACCCAGGCAAGCTAGGTTGGAGGCGGAAGGTATCTGCCGTACTATGCTGTGCTGCACTGCAACGTCGTGGCTGTAAATTTGGAAATAAAAAGCTCGAATTTAAATGAAGTGATTTTTTTAAGGAAAACAAAAACAATCCACTGACGAAATGGCAAAACAGGATCAACCATAGGCGAGCGAGGTCGATGCACAAGGTAGACTCCGATCACAAAACAGCAGTCTTCCCCTATTCTTGGTGGGGGAGTGATATCGAATGACAGACGGCGGTTCGAGCCAGTAACCCACCGGCACTGCTTCCGCTACCCCACAAAGAGACATGATCGTCCGCTGCTGCCGTCTTGGTTCCTTGCGGCCAAGCCCTTGCTTGTTCGGGGTTGACGCTGGAACCCCGAATCTCGTCTAATCCAATCCATGGCGGTTGGGGAACAACATGCGATTCTTGCTGGCCTTATGCAAGCCACCTACGGAATGGGGAAGTAATAAAAAAAAAAATTGAGGTTTCGCTGTCAGAAAAACAAAACATTCTAACAAGCGGGGCGCAGAGACTCGGAGGGGAAACGTTGCCCCATCGTGCTCAAACAGAATTGTTCCAGTGTCACTTTGGACGCCGCCAAGAGGTAGACAGCTGTCTCTGTTTGTTTCTGAGATGGCTTGCAGGTTCCAGAAGCCAACATCCAAGCTAGAATGCTAGAATTAGAAAGCAATAGAGAAAAGGACCCACGAAGCCCACCGTTAGCAAGATCACGCGAGCCGCTGAAAATTAAAGAAAGAAAAAAAAAAAAAAAAAAAAAAAAGAAATTGCCGGTAGTATTTTTATTCTATGGAGCGATCGTGACACTAGCAAAGAATGCTACGTTAAAACTGGCCCATTTCACAATTGATGATGACTACTACCCCAGCAGTCAATTTTTTCCGGCAGAGTTCTGTAGGCGAAACAAGGATAGGGCGGCTCTTGGTGTCCTAAGCCTCGACCCACCACCACGCCAGAGCGACCGTTCGAGATGAGGAGGTGAGGGGAGAACGAAGCCTGGGCCATGGGGCCGGCCAGGGCCAAGGGTCGCTAAATTGCATCCAAAGGGAAACTTTGTCCAGTTACCCCTGCTGAACCACAATTCCAAAGTCTCGTGTACTGGTCGCCGTCCCTTTTCTTTCCATGCAGTTAATCTGACTAGACCGGTTGAGGGGACAGGTCAGCAATAAAAAGCGAGAGGTACATTAGACAGGACATCATCTCAGATGGACAAAGAAGGGTCGGGACGTACGTCACTTGATTTACTTATTACTTGGAGCATCCGGCTACTTCTTCGCCTCGCTCGCCCCCGTCTGGTTCTTGGTTTTTGCTATTTTTTTTTTACACATCCAACCACCACCATAACCACCAATACTACACACACCACCTTTCAACTTTATTACCCTCCTTCGATTAATCACAACTATAGACAGACACAGACACGTTGCTAGTACAACTTGTTACGCCACACCACCACCACTCACCACCACCACACCACACTTCACACCACCCAAATCTTTTTCGACGCAAATAAATTGTGGCACGCGACTAGTCGATCAATCATAACGTTCAGGCTTCCCTTTGCCACAAAGTTCTCCAGAACCTGATAATTTTTGTGTGACGGAATTCGTCATCATCCACCTTATCCACTATAAAAATCTCAGTACAAGCCATCGTTATCTTTTGTGGTCCAACAGAAAAAACACCAGGTCAAAATGGCAAAGTCATTACAAAAATCCGAATCTGGTATTCCGGAAACCATTGTCACCACCACCAACTTGACCATGGCTGAAATGCAGCAAAAACCTTCCACTGTGTTTCTGGAGATCCCAGAAGGCAACTCCAACATTCACCCCAACACCGGCCTGCGCAAGTCCTGGTCTGTCGGCTGCACACAATCCCTGGAGCACACGTCTGGCATGTGGTACGATGGACGCGAGCACCCATCCGGTGCCCTGGACGATGTCGACTTTGAAGGAGACTACTTTGACGACGAATTTGACGCCTGCTGCGGCCGTGAGAACGACAACGACGACCACGTGTACATGAGCTACTACGGTGGTCAGGCCTACTACGCGGACTCGGAGGCCGTCTACTCGGACGAGGAGGGCGACTCCTTCGATGGGGACGACGACGAGGATGACTTCATGTACATGCGCCGGCCCAGGAGAGGCGCCAACTCGGATTCGGGAACCGAGGGTTCTACCGGCAGCTGCGAACCTCCCAAGGACCTCAAGGAGAACAAGGAGCACTTTGATGCCAGCAACTATCCCATCGACGCTCATGCTCTGCATGGGAAACTCGCAAGGCTGCAGATCCAGAGCTGCACTTGAAAGGTCATGATTCAGTGGGCCGTTGTGACGAATCAAAACCCCGAAAGAACACGAATAAATAAATAAAAAAGGCAGCACACTCAAAATCAAACTCCACTCGACAGACTTCATTATGAGATCACTACTCCTCAATTTCAGACGAATGAGTTTAGCTCGGAAAGAGGAAAAAAATAATTCCTCGCTTCCCCAACAAAGCAGATCAGCACCAACGCCCAGACTGCAGTGAGCATCGGCGCCAATCGAGGACGCCGGGCCAGAGGAGGAGAAAAAATTAAGATTGCAGCCAGTCACGTGAAGAAATTGTGACGACAGAGTTGCGGACAACTATAACTGTCCTAGGCCAAGGGCCGCCCCGTTGCCTAATGGAGAAAAACCAGTGGCAGCTGGACTGCTTTATTTCGACCTAATTCCCACGCAACCGGGGAAAGACCAATGCGCATGAAAAAGAAGAAAAAATGAAAAAGAAAAAAGGTCGAGACCCTTTGAGCAGGAAATTTGGCCAAGGTCGACAGCCACGTCAGTGGCGCTTTTAGTCGGTGAGCCGTCATTGGATGCAGCTGAGAGATTCCAGGCCACCCGTTTCATGAGCCACGCTAGCGGGGGATAGCATCTTGGATGTTCTCCTGCTTGGCGCGGCAATGGCTTGTCGGGCTGCTTTCCAATGATGTGGTCACCTGAGGAGATGGCAAGGGCATTGACGAGTGGAAATGTCTTGATTGAGAAAGGAGAAAGGAGAAAAAAGAAAATATTAGATGGAGTCGAAGAAGCAATGTACCAACCGATGTGGCATGAAACTAGAAGGGCCTAGATGGCAACCAGCTTTTAATGTACGACCTTATGTTAACATTATCCATAGATTGCAAAAAATTGCAGCTAAAGTTATGACTCGTTACTGGGGATAGACTTTGTTCTTGGCCTAACCTCGATTTCTTACAATCCGCAAAGCACAAGCTGCACGATGCATTCACCCAAGTGTCCATGGGAGCTGATCGGTGAGACATGATACGTCAGCACGCTCTGGAATTCTTTTTTTCAGCCAGTGGTTGTGAGCTGCATGACCTGGGCTTACTTTGTCCACCCCGAGGCTGACAGTCTCTCTGCGAGTCTTTGTCCTATCAGCAAAAAGAGCTGGTGACGTCGAGCCGCCGTAGTCGTTTTGACCGCTACTGTCCTGAAGCCAATCTTTTGTCTTGTTTTGTCTGTAACTTGGGCTTGGCGTTATCTTATGATTTGGTTTTTATATCTACTTCTGCTACTGTGATATGTGTACTATTTTTTTTTTTTTTTTTTGAAACGGTAACATATGGGGAGATACATGCGGGAAGAGTAGCGCTGCTGATATCTCTGGTTTGTGGCATGCGCAGGCGGCTTGCGACTGACGAATGGGATATCACCAATCTTTGCATTCCTTTCATGTCCTATTATTCCCTCCATTTTTGCATTTTCATAAAATAAAAAAAAAGGAAAAGACGGCTTAGAGTTGCCGAATGGAAAAGCAGGCAGGTGTGGCGTGGCAACTGCTTAACAAGCGAATGGATTCTCAAACTGTTACACCCCCAACGCTTTTTACCTTTTGACTCCACCATCTATCGCTTGTGCTTGTTTTTCTTTGGTTTTGTGTGATTTAGCACTATGTAGCCCAGCGTCTGACTATACACTTCCTTTTTAGGACGTTCCATGGTCATCTTGCGTCCGCCCTTTATTCGGTTGTGCTTCCCGTCAACTCTTGTTTGTCACCCTCGCTCCAATTTTTGTGCCAAGTCAGTCTTTTTTGCTTGCCTGTCGAGTGAAAATAAGGATACAAGGAAAAAAATAGGGCATATCTCTGTCGATGCGACACATACTCCAAAATTCTGGTCCGTGTTATGTTCTGTTTTATATTGCCANNNNACCGTCCTTCGAGCAGGGTTGGCTACGGTACATTAGGTACATTATTCATATAATGACCTCTTCCGCACAAACGAAGCCACCTCCTTGGGCGGAATTTCTCTGCAGTTACATCATGACTAATAACCAGCCATACACCGAGCAAGAGAGCAAGGGCAGGACTTGATTCGAGATTCTCGTTTGTCGCGACGACTTCTAGTGCCACCATCGTTGCAGAGTCGAGGCCTGCACATGATATGACTACGTAGGATTAGGACCCAGCTCCAGCTGTCGGATTCCAAGGTTATCTGAAGCTTCGGAGGGTTGCTTCCTTGCGCCTGGGTACGTTTGATCTTATTCTGCCATATCCCTACATGTATTGTTGATCCTTTCAGTATCTGGTGTCCCCTATCATCAACAGTAAAGGAAAGCCAATGACATAGACGACATAAAAATCAGCATTGTCATGCATATTGTGCAGGTCAAAGTGATTCATAATTGCCTAGGTGCCAAGCGGAGTAATTGTAGATCGCAAAGTTGTGTCGCAACTACGTTAGGGAGTCTTTCGGCCCGTCATTGTCAGTTTATCTCATGACATTGAGCCTCGCCTGGGTGAAAGATGCGGCTTCAATTTTGACTCTGGAAATAAAACTGGTTGAGTGAGAATACTGTTTAGATTTGTTACCATTGTCACGCGACACCAAATTTCGACCATTCCATCCCCACGCTGCTGCTGTCTCGCCAGACACTGTTTTGTATACTTCTCTGGCGCATACAGAGACGGTAGCCACCGATCAGGAGAGGTGGTTTTGAGCAAGCCGTAGAAAAAGACCATTGAGTAAATAAACAATCACGGTATCGTCAAGAGCGGATTTACATGATAGCATTAGGCTAGTCTCTCATAGTCCAAAAGTCTTGAAAATGCACATCTAAATCTCTACATAGCCCAGGCAAGTGACAGTGCAGTATAATTCCGTGCTATTATTCTCGGGGAAAACACCAAAAAAGGACGTTCAAAATAGTTATATGGCCTCATTTTCAATATTGAAAAATATCACATCTAATTCATATTTCATTCACCATATTTCAATCCAAAAGTGAACGAACAATACCAAAGACATCGGGACAGTGACGGGTCACGGCCTGCCCGTCTCATAAACCGGCAAAAAGTCCACCAACACAATCCGTCTGTGCTGTCAAGTAAGTAGATATGGCCTGACGATCTGTTTGTTGTTGGGGGTGGCGTACCCTACGCGCATTTGGCAGAGCAGATGATGACATGGTGGCTCAAAAGGTGCATGCATGAAGCCGCACGTCTCTTGTTTTGCCTATCTTGGTGACTACCTTGTCCCATGGGGCTTCAGGGTCTTGGGAATCGGCATCCTCTTTACATTCCCAGCCGTCCTTCTGGAGGATCCGCAATCTCCTTGTTGACGTCGCTAAAATATAAATCCAATTTCCTCCGTTTGCATATCCACTTTCTCTCCAAATCCACCCTCTTTTCACTTTAAACTTAAATCGCCGTATCAATTCTTCTGTTTTTACAAATCATCATCCTTCACCTGTATCGCTCCGTTATAAGGATACACAAACTCGCCCGCCTCTTCGTGTTTCCTCGGCGTCCAGGTAACGGTCCAGCTATACATCCTAGGCCCGGCGCCTTTGACGAACTTTTCGCGGATGGCTTTGTGCGATTTGCACCAATCGACCGGCGCATCAAATCCCATATTGCGGTTGCACTCCAAACAAAAATCGTTCCAGTGGTCGAAAGCGCCCCTCCACGAAAACTTTCGCACCGGATTGCCCCGGGCGGACATGTAATGGTAGCCGGCGTGGGCAGGGTTCAGCGGCATTACCCATGTGTCAATTATATGCGGGAGCATTATATTGTCGAAAACTTCCCGCACGTCCTCGGGCAGGCTGAAATCCATGGTAAAGCTTTCTATTCGCGGCATGTTGACAAACTCCCTGGCCCAGCATGTATCAGAAAAGATACACTGAGGATTTGGGGTCCGCGGCATCCAACTCGGACGACCAGGCAAGTCGGTGCTGCTGTGCCTTTTTTCCGGCACAGCGCGTGCAGTCTTGTAAATGGATTTCAGGACGCAGCCCGAATAAGAGTCGGACAAGACAAGTGGTTCCCAGCGCCAACACACGTTTCTGTCCGACCCGGACCAAAGCCGGGAGCCCCAGGTCTTGGAGCTGCTGGGGGAATAGCGCAGATGACGAACGGTGCCAAGCTGGTTGTGCATATGAGCAAATCGCCTCAGCTCCAGCTCAGGATCCTGCAGTAAAAATTCGGCCCAGCAGCTCAGGCTGCCTACAAAGCGGATGCTACTGAAGTTTGTCTCCCATGCAAATCTTTCCTTGCTCCACTGCAGAAAATGCGTTGGACGGTTAGCAAGAGAATCGACAGGTGGCTTCGGTGAAAAACGGGTGGGTTGAATGGCGGGCGCATTGGGGCTCACATACATGTTCCTGCGGACTAGGGACATCAAATCCGTAGCTTTCAAAAGTAGGCGGTTCGACATCGCCAATCAACGTGAACCGGTGCGTGTTTGTTTCCATATACAGCCAGTCGCTGTACCATCTTTCGGCGCCGTAAATAAGCATGTGTGCTTCGGTGTACACGCGCCGGCAAGTAGCGAGCAGAGTGGTGGTTAGGTATGGTTTTGACCATTCCCCACCCAGGCCCGGAGGGAAGAGAGTATGTAGACAAGGACCAGCCAATCTCCCAGGCGTTACTCCTTGGAAAACCTCGACATGTTCCGGAATCTCGGGCGCAGCGGCCAATTCGCTGGCGACATCCTCGTCCGTGGCCTGGTCGAACGGGCAAAGGATCAAGTTTGGGTACTCTAAAGGGTTCTGAGGGAGAGGAGGGTTTTGCGGTTTCCCCAAGGTATACACCCATTCGTACTCGGCGAGCAGGGCCAGGGAAAAGATGCGCATGCGTATTTCGCTTGGCAATGTGGTAAAAAGCGAGCACTTTGCTTGAGGGTCGACCTCCCAGCTGTCGATGCGATCTTTGAGAATCATCTCTTGTAGGCTGACTGTCTTTTTTTTTTTTTTTTTTTTTTTTAGTCGAGTTGTCTTGGGATTGACGTTTCGCTGCTGTGCGCTATCGAAGAAATTGTAGATGGTGAGAAGCGATGGTGAAATGTGGGTGCCTTGGCCAAAGTCTTGTGTGGGTTAGAGTGCAAGCTAATTCTGGGGTTTTCCCATCCTAGGCAGCCAGAGCCCGTTCAGAGCTGCCTAGTGTTCTAGATTTCGAGGTACCGAGACTTGGCAAGCTGTGTACTGTAGGCTTGTCAGCTTTGTGGATCATATCAGGCTTGGTAGAACTTCTTAGCGTCCCGTCCCATACGAATTCGAATTCCAGGGGTTCTCAATAGTGGGAAACCACAAACGCAGTAAAGAAATAGGCTGCAATAACTACTTGCTGTTCTTTGGATTACTTGGAGCCTGGCGAGGAGTAAGATGTCTGCTCACGAGGCAGGCAGCTGAATTGTAGTTATGATCCGCTTAGAACGATCAGTACCTTATATGCAATGTTATAAATATATCGTTGATGCACTGGGAAATTCCAGAGTCTTGCTACAACAGATCATTCATACCATTGCCATCACTGTCACCATTGCCCAATTATCCTTCTCTTGCTCTTTATATCATCATCATCATCATAAGACAAAAGGGAAGCAACCACTATTTCCAAAAAAAAAAAAATAAAATAAAAATAAAATAAAAATGGTAGTGCTCTACAATGCAGTTTCCCTCCTCGTCCTCATCACGACCGTCTACTCCCGCCCCGTGGACCTCGCCGACAAAGACCAAGCCATAGCCCCCCATATATTCCGCAGAAACAAGCCGCCGTTTACCTTCCTTTCAGATCACAAAATCGACCTGAAATATCCTGAAGATTCAGAATTAGAAGCGGCCTTTCGAACTGCGAATATTAATCATGCACCGAAGGTCTACGGGTTTGCAAACCCAGAGGACGATAAAATTTCGCTACTGGAAACAGCGTCTCAGATTGGAAGGAACAAGAAAGATGAAGGACTTGCATCAGAGCACATTCTCGAATGGCAGTTGTTGGCTTCCAAACATGGCCTCTTGGGCGAAATACTAACACAACTTCTCCAAACAAACCCTAAGAACAATGATGCCATGACTGCATGCTGGAATGACGACCACACAAAACGGTTGCAAATGGCGTTCCCGAGCACCGGTTCGCCCTTGCTGGGTACAATGACTCGTCTTGTTTCTGGTCCCAACTCCAAGAAGGAGACTCTTTGGTCTCCTGTTAAGGTCAACCCAGTGACGTCGGCAACCATGAAGAACAAGTTCGATCAAGAGGATGGAGTCCCTACCGCCATAAGAGACCTGAAGGCTGCTATGGACTACGTAAGTATATCACTCTATTGACCTAACTACCCCATGGCGCTAATTCCATGTTTCTGTGCAGATGGTTATGCCCGAGACCATTCAATCTTTCAAGAAGCAAGTATCCGCGGTTACAAAAGCCCTGTGAGTACTTCTTTATCCGCACGTCCACGACGGAGTCTATATTATATGCTGACAAGTGCCGATGTTGAAGGAGGGATAATGAGCAGGATCTAGCGAAAAACTGCAAAGTGAGTAGCAGCCCTTGGTCTTCCCAGTCTCCACTCCCACACCAGCTAACCATCAATAACAAACAGTTCGTCTACACGAGCATGCAACTCGATGTGAAGTTTCTCGAACTAATCAAGAGGCAAGCGAAATCGGGACTTGAGCAGGGCTTATGTAAGGAACAAAACCTCACCACAGTCAAATCATAACTAACAAGCACGGAACCATAGCGTCCATCAAACTCTGGATGCAGACCTACAAGGGCAGTCCTCCATCGCCAAAGACCAAGGCCGCGGTTCCTCTAACCAATGCAGGTCTGCCGCCGACCGAAGTGCCTACACGGCCGGCTCCTCCCAAACACGGCCTCTCGTCCGGGACAGTTCAACAAGTGCAGCCGCCGCCAAAGACGCAAAAGACGACTGGCAAACAGACCGCCGGCTCGGCGTCCGTCACGACGGAGCCAGCGGCCTCGGCGAAGGGACAGGTGCTCTTTGCCAAACTCAAGCAGAGCATCAATGACAAGTGGGAAACCGATATCAGGACAAATTGGAGCAAGCTGACCTATTTTAAAGACACACCAAAGAATTCGCCGGCGAACTCGCGAAGCGCATCGCCTGGTCCTGCGCAGTAAAGCTTGGGTGGTGTTTCTGAGGTTTTATAAGTAAAATTGCAATGTGCAAAAATTTATCTATAGATGATTGTAAGCGATGTATAGCGGGTAGTTACAAAATAAAAGAGAGAGATATATATGATTGTTGAAGGAGCTCCCGCTAATAATTTGCTAAATTATATAAATTCTTTCCTCGGCAAATCGTCGAGCGTTTTTTTTTCGCAATAATAATTGCTCCTCCCTTGGTGGCTCCAGGTAACCGACTTGCTACTTTAATATACGCTAAGGATGTTATGCATCTTGTAACCATGGCCGGCCCATTGGGTGGATATGCTGCCTGGGAACTAATAGGTATAGCAAAATCATGGTTGCTTTCAAGTGCCTTCTTCAGTGGGATTATATAACCCGGTTGGTACGAGCCAAGGTCATTGCCGGGCGAATTCATTATGTACTATGTAAACTAATTGATCATATTACTTTGCTGACCAGATGAAGGAGAATATACCCTATCCCTTACGGGTATAGTACCACCCCCGATTCGTTCCTCTTTATCCTGCCTTCCCGGTACAACGGATGTTTTTCCGTGTACCCACAAGCGAAGAGTGGGCTCGAGACAGCCGCTTCGTTGCCTAAGAAAGACAATAAATGGGTGGGGGGAAAGGCCACACTTGCAATATGAGGCTCTATCCCCGGCATTATCAACCGCCTATCCTATCGCCGTACTGATGATAAAAGCGAGAGCGAGTTGACGAACTTGCAGCGATGTGGGAAGAGGACTCCAACGCTAAGGCTGCATTGTGGATAGCCAAGCCACCAGGCTGACTGGGTTTGTGGGGCAGACGCAGCCCCCCCACATAAAGTTGAGATGAACTTGGTACCGTTCTCGTACCGGATCATTGCCAGCCCAGAATGATGGGAGTTTTTTTTTGGTTGGATACAGTCCGAATAAATTATGAAAGCCTAAAAAAAATAAAAAAAGCGTTATTCTGACCGCAGAAAGCAGTATCAATGTCAAAATTTTGGGCAAGATACGGATGGGGATATAGATTGAACTATACTCTTTGGTACATGGATATGATCAACGCCATGTCCCTAGTTCCACACGCTTCCCCCACATGCAACCCTGGGATGCCAGAAAAGGCCGAGTGACTCAGAAGGCATTTCTGAATGTATCTGATGTTGCATTGACACTTGGGGTTGGTCGAGGCGCAGCTTGGCTTGACCTGTTACGGAATGGGCTTACTTTTGGACATGCATCAGAGCTGGTCGACGTGATGACTGCCGCGGAAAGATAATCCCCCAGGCTCCCACTCGAGGGCATTGCTGAGATTCCAGGCTTCTTACTCCTTTGACCATCATTGTTAATCATCATTCATCATTGCATTGAGACCAATTCACGGTCTCGGTATATCGTAAGGATACACACGAGCTTTGACACGTCCCTGTCAATTAAGCACAAGCTGCGGTGGGAACAAGCCAAGCAGTTCCCAATTGAGCTTACACCACTCCCAAAAGGTTTAGTGGAATCGGCGTGGTAGCTCGGCGTCCAAGCTGTCTGCTTGCCTGCTTCTTGAGTCGACTCGGAGCTGTAAACAAGCAGGTCATATCGGTCGATTGTGCGGCGAATCGAATTGATTTTTTCTGTTCCTGAAACCCTGAGAGCAATTGTCAAATCAATTGAGAAAAAGAAGAGAAAAGGGGCAAGGGTGATATAAGCGTATCGCCAATACGAGCAGCCGATACCAATCAACCAACAACTCAACATCAATTCGACAGCATGGCTTGGAACTCCGCCGCGATGCCAATTCAGGGGTTCACCGTCTTCCAGCCTGCGCCGGGCGCCGTTCTGTCGTTTGTGCCTGCTATGGGTACTGCCGAGCTTGACCAGCTCATCGACGCTTATGTCGTCCAGGCCGCCACGATCCAGGAGAAGCGGGCGATCGTCAGCATGGAGTTCTTCACCCACAACGCCCTTACCAACCAGACACATCTCTTTTTCCCGGTCAACAACCCATTCAACTACATTTCTGCGGTAACCGGCTCTCCTGCTTCGAGCCTGGGCGACTCGGGCTACGGCTCTTCGTTCAACGTCTCCCCTGTAGCACAGGAGACCCTGACTCCCGTCTCCTCTGCTCCTCCAACTCCGGTAACTGCTCTGCAGCCGACAACGACCGCCCAGCGCAAGAACCGCGTGTCGAAGTCCAGGGCAAAGACCACCAAGAAGTCTGCCTCGACTGCGTCTCGCGCCTTCGCACACGACTTCACCGGCATGCCGGGCATGCAGATCCTGACCAAAGACGGAGTAGATGTGACCAATTCGGCACGGGGAGGCAAGACAAAAGAGGACCGTGAGCACGCACACTTGATCCGCCTGCTCAAGTCTTGCCCAACCTGCAAAAAGAAGAAGATCCGCTGCGATCCCTCTCACAAGCGGGATATCCCCTCAAAATCGGCCGTCGCCGAGGCTCAGCCGGCGGTGAAGTCAAGGACTGTCGCCGTACCGTCTCCAGCACCATCTCAGAACAGCATCGATGCAGCACAAGCTAGGACTGCAGTGGAAATCGTGCAGCCGGCCGACGACTTTATGGAGTCATTGGATTTCGACTTCGGCCTTGACGTGACTGACATCGACAACTTCTTGAACTTTGGGGCAGATGCCACGGGCCCCATGGACTTTAACTTCCTCATGGACGAGCAGGCCTTGTTCACCCCGGCCACTCCTTCCACGGCGTCGCCTGTTCCTGGGAACTACGCCAATTTCACCCCGGCGCAGAATTGCATGACATCAAATGCTGTCAATGTCGGCGGTGACCAGCCAGCTCAGCTTCCGTACCTCCTGTCGGAGGGACACGCCGACAACTACGTCGACTTTACGCTATTCTCGCCGGCTGCGAGCCCGCTCGGCGAGGAGCCTCGGGAGCTGCGCTCGGCGCACCCCTCGCCCAGTGAAGGAGAGTTGCAGCAGTCAAAGAGTCCTCGCCAACGTGAATCTGGCGTGCCAGAAAGGACAAGATCTGCACCCGGGGTTGTTGGAAGGGCACGGTCACCACTGTCTCCTGTTCTCTCTCAGCATGCTGTTTCTTCTGCCAACTTCTTTAGCGTAGGCCCAGAAATTGGGCACAACCTAGTAGATAGTGCTGCCGCCACTGTTCGCGTGAATCCTGCTGATGGAGGGACCCGCCACGGAGGGACTGATCACGGCGGCTCAGGTCTTGGGGGCACAGGTCATGCCGGTTCAGGTTACGGCGGTGGAGAATTTGCCGGCGGGGCCGGAGTCATACCACAAGGACTGGGACTGCCTCTGGATAGGATCAAACCTCGGCAAAGCGGCGCCTCTACGGACGGCGTTCGCTCCTCGACTACCATCGCAACAGCAGGCCAGTCCCAATCGCTCTCTACGCAGCTTCAACGCGTTGTTGAGGCCTCGGCTGTGCTGCAACTCCAGCAACAACAAGAGCAACAACAGACTACTGTAAGGATCTCCGGTCTCCTCAGAAGTCTACCTAAACTAACATGTCATTTAGCAGCCCCACGACAAGAAATCATGGTACGGTAGTAGCAGTAGTAGCGGCTCGAGCCTAGACATTCGCTCGACAACATCAAAGACGGTCCCGACGACGGAACAGATTCCGAGAACCTCCAACGTCACAACACTCGGAGAAGCAGCTGCCCAGATGGGGGCCGCCGGAAAATTCCGGACACACTCCGCTCCGCTTTCGTCCAGAAACAGACACATCGCCGAGACCGAACTTCAAAATCGGATCGAGATGTCGATTTATGCTCCGGTCACGGATGCACAAGTCGCTTATTCTTCGGGAGTCCCTGGAGCAAAGCATCACCGTCGTTGTGAGGACTCTGCCCAACAGACCGGGGCAGAAGGTGGACGTGTGCACCAACACGCTTCAATCACGGCGACCTCAGGGCCTTTGGCCAACGCTGGCCTGGCTGGCATGGCTCAGTCGCAAGATCGACGACCGACGTCCTGTCCACCGCCACATGCACTTTGTACATCCCAAAATGCCGTGGTCAGCTCCAGTGGACTGGATAAGATCGAAGGCTCCGTGGCGGCGAAGACTCAAATTTCGTCTATCATGAAACCTGTTGCGAAGATGGCAAAGACCACAACGATGTCGTCAACCACGAACGCGATCATGGCTCTGGGCAAACCCAGGACAGCCGCTGTGTCACTTCAAGATTCAGTATCCAGTCTTTTACTGGTCGTCGGCGCCGTCCTCGTGTTTGCAGCAATTTTCCAGAATCTGCACTATACAAGTCGCAGCATAGCGAAGCTCGCCCTCTCGATCTCACCACTGGTGCTTCGACACATGATTCCCGCCTTGCCATCGCAGTCTTCGCCATCGTTGCTGTTATCTAGCGTTCGAAAAGTCGCATCCACACACTTGCGGCGACCCGCTGGACTATGTGTCCTGGGCTAGGAGTTCTTGAGGTCCAACGGGGATCTCATGAATTACCACGTGAAGATCAGACTCTCTGGAAGACTGGGTGGGGAAATTTATGCATGGGATTCTTCCCATTTTCTTGATCAATTATGACGACCAAGCTGCAGTTTGTATTTAGCGATTAATGACGCATTGCCTGCCAGTTGCTTGATGCAATCAGGATCCTTCAGTATAAGAAGAGATTGTTGTAATACACTCCAATACGTGCAAACAAGCACCAAAGGTGACAATCTGGGAAACAATGATCAGTGACCGTCTCGACGAAAGTGAAAGTTGCAAACAAATGAGGCGCGAAAATCAGGGTCACCTGGAACCAATTGCCCAATCATGGTGGAGACCAGGCAGTATAACCTGTAGAAACAACCAACCAATCAAAGTGCGAAGAACTCTCTCGCCAGGCGGGTGGGCATGCGCTAACTGAGCACAAAATTTATGGGGCCGGATGCAAAAACCTTGCAGCGCGGGTTGAAATGACTGAGTGATACAAAAGTGAGAGGCAAATAAAACCTGGCCCAATATAGTAGTCCGTAGTCTCACCTCTGGGAAAACTACAACGCGTCACCTTTTTTGCTTGCGTCTGGAGACTCATCAACGGGGGAGTTTTCTGGAGAGTTTGCATTCTTTTTTTCTTCATGCTTGTGGTTGTGCGGGAGCGGCATTGCGTATTTGCTGTCGTGTGTGCGTGCAGCTGCTCCGCGCCGACTGGAAGTGGTACTGGGAGTTTATATCTCCGTTTGTTCTCTTTGCTCACCTAAAGCCGCCGTTTGATTTTGCCTATGGTTTGCGCTTGACTTTTCGTCCCGTATACTCATATATTTGGAACCATTAATTGCTATTGGAAGGGTCTCAAAAGGGTCAGGAACAAAGAGGACAAACCTCAAAAGGTAGCAAGTGGTGGTGCGTACGAGGGAGGTATTAAAAGGAGGAGCAGGAGAGGGTATCAGGAGAGAAGGAAGAGCTTGGATTCCTGACGAACAAATCGTTGCTGGATTCAAAATGCCGCTCAGACCTGATTCTGCGGATGGCGGAAGGAGTGACGGGCAGATGCTTTCCACAAATGAGGGCGACAGTGGGAGTGGGAGTGCAAGTGGGAGTGCAAGTAGGAGCAGTCACGCCCAGGCCCCTAGCACGCGTCGTCCGTCAGCGTCAAGGCCAGAGGTCCCCAGCTTCGATCAAAAAGATGGCCACCAGGCTCTGAGAAAGTCGTCGTCTCCACCTCCAAAATCACCCCGAGCTGATCGGAACACCCCGCCAGCAAAGTCTCGATTCACCAAATTCTTCCGTTGGCTGTTCAGTCCATTCGCCAACTTCTTCATTACCATCTACAATCTCTTTTTCCGCCGCATTCCAAAGCCTAAAGCTCTCTTGGATGAGGACCGAGAAGAAAAGATGGAGAATCGAGGACCAGCTGCCAACAGCGTCAAGGATCGGCAGACCAACGAGAATGTCAACCCCAGACTCAATCACGCGGTTGCCAACCTTACCATACGGGACGCCGCCGCACCCGTATTCCCGCCTTTGAAACCAGCCGTCGTCCCACTTGTGCCTGTCGTGCCGGCAGGAGCGCCACTGAAGTCGGTTGGAATACTCGAGGAGGAGGACGAGGATCCAGCCCGCAAGGCTGAGCGAGCTCTTCACCAGGGCTTTATTGAAGAGGCTCTGGATATGGTACGCATGCTTTTTTTTACGTCTTTCTTCTTGCTCTTTCCTGCCCTGCAGGGTCTCGATGTCGCACCGAGACGTACCGGCAAGCTGGCCATGGCCGATCTGGTGCCACCTTTGTACGACCCCAGAATACACGTCACCTTGGGCTCACTTTGATAAGCTCACAGTCATCGAGTTGTTTTGCTCTGTTTGTCTAGATGTGGAAATCGGACGCAGCCTAACTGCACTAGGCTACTTGGGTTATTTCCCGATGCTGACTTTCTTCTCACCATAGGCTCGCCTCGCTCTCAAGACAAACGAGACGCCGGTCGGCTGCGTTCTGGTCTACAGAGGACGGGTCATTGCCAAAGGCATGAACGCAACCAACATCACACGAAACGGCACCAGACACGCAGAGTACATGGCCCTCTCTTCTCTTTTCGCCACTAAACCCGATGCACCTCCCCCTTCACATCCCAGCTGCAAGCACGAGGTTGACGATCCTGGCGAGTGGGACGCTGTCGACGTCACCAAGAGCTACTTGTACCCCTACGGCCAGAAGCTGCACCCTTCGCCTCGTGTCACGGCATCTATTGTCCAGGAGAGCACCCTGTATGTGACGGTCGAGCCATGCGTCATGTGCGCGTCGCTCCTGAGGCAACTGAAGATCAAGAAGGTTTACTTTGGAGCCGTTAATGACAAGTTTGGTGGCACTGGTGGCGTGTTCCGCATCCATACGAATTCCACCTCAGTCAAGAATACTCCATCACTGCCAACACGAAGAGTTATGGGCGGTCGGATCATGCGTGTTCATCGAGATGGTAGTAGGACTACTATTGATACTGACGTTGACGAATCTGCGGACGCCACCCAACAACCGGGATCATCTGCTGGTCAACAGCAACATCTGCAACCCACATCGTCTTCTGTATCCTCGACTGGAGTTATGACACCTCCCTCCTCGGCTCCGTCTCCTGGTCCGGCTCGTTCGATGTACCAGATGGGAGAGCACGCGCAGGCGAACCAGAAATGGGCGATTAATCCCGCGCCGCCAGCTGATCCTCCGCAAGGGCCCTCATGCCACTACGACGGGGACGGCGGAAATGTCGAGAATGGCTATGAGGCCGAGGGAGGCTGGGGCCGTGATGAAGCCGTTACGTTACTGCGACAGTTCTACGTCCAGGAAAACGGACGGGCGCCTGTGCCGCGGAAGAAGGAAGGAAGAGCAGCACGTCTAGCCGCCATGATGGAGAAGGATGGCATGAGCCCTGCTATCGACCTTAAGGTCGCGGCCAACATACCGGCTTCGGCGCCTGCGACAGTGGCTGGCACTCCTGTGGCAGAAAAGGACGAAGACGCGGCGGACATGGATATGGATGGCACCGGAGACGTTCTGGAAGTTCCAACTCCCATGTCGGAGGTCGCTTAGATGGTGCCCCCGATTTCTATGTGATCCACGCCCCGAACGATTTGATGAGGCTGTGAGAAGGTATGGCATAGTTATGGCGCTCGGGGTTTTGATTTTAGTGGAATGGTCGATAAGAGAAGGATGTGATTCCATTATCTCGTTTTGGCGGCACGTTTTATTTTGATTTTGTTTTGCATCGGTCCGGTTGGTAAACCTCTATTTTCCCTAGTAGAAAAGCCTTTACTTGTGGGGCTTGAGGATCAAAAGTCTTGAATTCCCGTCTCGCCTTTTAGTTCACGGGGTCTCGTTCGGCCGGCTGCAGGCCCATTCGCATCATCGTCGTCATCATGCCACTGTGGCACCTCATTGTCGAACCATGCATCCTCGGCATCCTGTCGCTCGATGTCGTCATACTCTTCGTTCTCGTCCACCTTTGAGTAGTCAAACTCGTCGTCGCCGCCACTGACGAAGCGATCTTGCAAAAACTCGAACCACTGTTCACGGCCGGCCTCGGCGTCCTTGGGATCCGGATCCAGATCCTGGGTTATGGTAAAGTTGGTCTCCCTGCCGCCGCCATTCTCGGTGCCCGCGGCTGCGCCATTCGTGGGCGCCTCTGCCGCCGCACCACCACCATTACCACCCACTAACCCCGGCGGCGGCGCAGGCCCGTCGACGTAGCTCTCGGCCAACCTCTGGAGCTTGGCCTCGCCGCGGAGCAGCGAAGTCTCGAGAACGCGGCCGTAGCCCCTGGCGCGGCCGTCGGCCTCGCGCTCGGCGGGCGTCTGGAAGCGCCGCACCAGCGAGTCGTACAGCAGCGGGTCGGCGAGCTCGTGGTCCGCCGAGGTCAGATACGACGGGTGCCGGGCCAGGTAGGCGCGGCGCCGGTTCCGGAGCCGCACGGCCGCCGCGTGCGAGGCGGTGCGTGGGGGTCGGGGCGTCGCTTGTTCGTAGGGGTTTGGTGTGGTGGGGGTTGATGTTGTCATGCTTTTTTT
>NW_021940920.1:586556-611869 GCF_004337985.1 Pyricularia pennisetigena | reverse complement strand
TTTTTTTTTTTTTTTTTTTGTCGCTTTTCCTTACTTTTGACTTTCTTCTTTTCGGCTTGAAAAACCCCTGTGCTCCCAATTTGTCTCCTTGAGCACGTCAGCCGAGGTCTATTTCTTTTTTATATTTCTTTGGCAAGTTGGTAGGAAAGTTGGTGATGTCTTCGTCTAGGTTGGAGTGATCAATACCTGCAAGAAGACAATGTACAGTGGTGATTTACTGCGTATACGGTGCACGTGACGGCCCCTACGTCAACCATGGTCATGGAATGATATTATTGCAATAAAGGTTCATGCAAAGAGCACAGTTTTACCTTTTCCGGTGCTTTTTGGGCTTTTTTTTTCTCTTTCTGTTGCATGGTTATTGGTCTGCCGCTGTGCGTTGTTTGTCTTCGTTTGGTGCAGCACCGCGGCACAGTCAATGTCGCCTTTCCAACATGTCTGCAAGCTCCACGTCCAGCTACTTTTTTTTTAACTCTAAACCGTGCGTATAGTAGCTTTTATTGGCCTTTGATTTGAGAACGCTCATTTGAATCACACTGGCTCTGGATCGTCGTTCGGGACGGAGTGGTCAAAGGTGATGCCGCAGTTAGTCGAAAAGTCCGTAGTATGGATCCAAAAGCGGGTGAGCAGAATGGCATTTTCTATTAAACTTGGGAACTGATGGCTGTTGATGATAAGGCGGATTGCTACAGCACCCCCAGAAATTCGGCCCATACAACGAGGTCGACAGGGGAGTCAGCCCAGGAATTTTTTCATACAAATGATAGTATGTTGAACTGGTAAAAGCCAGCTCGCATGGCTGTGGGAAATCGTAGTCGCATGTGTATTATTCCGGAACCCCGGCTGGAAGGAGTGTTTGGACAAACACGAGCGGACCCTAAATTTAAATCCTCGATTTCTTGTCCCGAGGTGGGAGATGGAAGGGATGAATGAGCCCGCTTGTGAATACATGGCGGGACACAAAGCTCGCGAGGCGGAGCGAAAGACTAGCTTTACCTGATAAATGAGTAATAGTAATACATTGTTGAGTTGTTTACACCAAGTCAGTGCTTGGAGGAATGCAACGCGTTATGGTCCAATCTAGGTGTAAGTTATGCCACAGAGGCACGGTTCAGCTAACGAGGATCTATGGAGACAAAACATTTGTTGCAAGAAACATGCCGAGTAAGTACTACTAGCTGCAAAGTGTATGACACTATTTTGCTGAGATTTGTAAAATATAAGGATGTCTACCAAGAGTGATATAGGGAGGATAACAGAGGTTCAAAGAACACAGCCTCAAGCCGGATCGAGCGAGGCCCACCAGACTTGTCCGAGCAATGACATAAAAATTACAATAATAGTCAAAAAAAAAAAAAAAAAAAAAAAAAAAAAAAAAAAAAAAAAAAAAAAAAAAAAAAAATAGGGATCCAATTTCTGGCAGGTGGCGCATTATTGAAATGGTGCAGTAAATGAAAGTTGCCCACCAAACTCAAAGGCTTCAAATAGAAAAGGAATCCACAAAGTCGTTTCGTAACATGTACCTAGCTAGGACAACTCCATGTCACCAGAGGTCCCCCAGGTACTGATGTGCTGCTTAACAGGGGAGGATTGCACGTCAAGGACCTTGTTGAGATACTCGACAACGTCAGATATACCAGCAGGCGAGTTAAACCAGTGGCCGCCGTCTGGATACTCCCGCCATTCAACAGTGGCACCGAAGCCACGGAGGGTGTCTCTCAAGGCGCGACCACTGCTGACAAGTACCAGGGGGTCGTCGGCAGAGTGCTCCAGAAGCATCGGAGTGTGCCTGATTGTAACATCATCTTGTGGCGCATTTTCAACGTTCAGTATCTTGCGCGCGTCAGCCAGGGTACGGCCCGGGAACGGCATCCGGGAGCAGAACCCAAGGAATGCCGCAAGACCACGGCCTGCTCGGCCGTCGGTCGGTGGTGATATTCCAAGGTTGAGCAGCGTATGGACCGAGGTTGCGGCGCCCTGGCTGATGCCGGCGAGGATGATCCTGTCGTAGCGACCGCCGAGGACGGCGGCCTCCCGAGCCAGGACGCGGCGGATGAACAGGACGCTTTCCCGCAGCCCGGTCGCTTGATGCTCTTCGCGATCGGAGAAGTTCTGCACATTCCAAATGTCGAACCACTGCTGCCACGACTGCCCTGGAAACGCAGCGCACGGGTTCGCCTTGGCCTCGGGGAAAACCCAGCGAAAGGATGGGAAGGCCTGGTAGAGCGTGCGGCCATCTCGGGTGCGCGAGTAGAGAAGAGACTGGGCAAGAGTCTTTGCGGAGCCGCCTCTTCCGTGGAGGAAGACGACCGTGTGGGTGTGTGTAGAGGTGGGTGGGACGTTGAGGAGATTGTTGGTGTCCATGTATGCGTAAATCAGCAAAAATTTCGACTGAAGCCGTACGGTGATGGGATCGAAAAATCAAGAAAGATCCGTCAATAAGACGTCTCAAATTCGTGAGTTTGAAGTTTTTTTTTTTTTTTTTTTTAAAAAAAAAAAGGGGGGGGGAAGAAAAAGAAAAAAGAAAAAGACATCAAACTCCCAGAGCACTGTGGCTCCCTCTCTATTTCTCAAAGTACCGTACCCTATTCGGCCTCATTTGAAGTTGGCAGGCAGCAGTCCGTCACGTCTTGTCTAGGCAGAAAATGTGGATAGCCGCGACGTGGGCCAACAGCGTATGCCGGCAAGGTTGTATAGGCGCTTCAATGCTCTGAGTTCTGTCCAATCAATCAGGCCCGGCTCATTCACCTCAGGCCGACCGGCAAAGAGGAAACTTCAAATAATCCCCTTGTGATTGCTCTCATAACTTTCCATCATCTCACTAGTTGTAAAGGACGCCTTTGTCTCGTTTGTAATCTTGAAGTTCCAATCCGAATCTAACGTTGACACTCTAGAAACCAGCCACGAAAACTTGGCTCTTGTTCCAATACTTGATGTCTCTTTCAGCCTGCAATACCCAGACTACTTGCTCGTTCGGAATGTCTGCCGCGAAAGCTCATGCTGAGGGCTGCATTGCTCTTCGAGGATAGATGTCAGCCAATGGAGATGAAAAAAAAAGAGCACAACACAGCTAAGCCTAATCAAACAGGACTTGCCAGTCTCGGGTTTTATCGTTCTCCTAGCCAACGCCTTGGGGAAAGACTGCTAGCAGTTTTACGGAAGAGGGGACGTTGGGGATACCACAAACACGCAAAGACTCCCTTTTAGGCTCTAATTCTTGAAAGCCGGAGCCCATCCCGAGGTGATGCGCAATGAGTTTGGTGCACTTTGGCTCGTTCAAAAACACACAAACATTCCACCTCCGATGCCGATAGACTTCACCTTCATCCGCTGCGATGTCGATGGTGAGGATTAGGGCTTCATGGTCATGTCTCGACTGCCAGGCTATCAACTTGCTGTAGCAGATGAACTGATGTCTTGTGGCTCAGACGAAGGACCACATCAGACAACTGCGTAACATCCCGGCAAGACGACTCGCATTGATCGAATATCTGGCTTCTGTATCTTATTAAGCTATCTTTTTTTTTGGAAAAAAAAAAAAAAAAAAAAAAAAAAACATTATTCCCTGCCACTCTCGGCGTTGTTTATAACACCTGGATCCACCCCCTTCCCTCAACCCCGCTCGCCATCTATGTTTGTTTAATTCTCACTTGTAGTACCCACGATACCCACATTGCCGCTGCGGATGCCTCACTCGCCTTGGCTCTCTCTTCTTCCTCTACAGTAGTCTAGTATGTCATAAGTTTGTGCTTCTCTCCTCGTTACGCGGCAGGCCGTTATTTCCGTTTTGATCCAGATATTTTGCGCCATCCCCGTGTTCCTGCATCACACACCACTGCAAGCCATAAAACCAAAACCAAAACCAAAACCAAAAAAAACCTCCATCAAGATCCCCAACATTCATCATCATGCCTGACTTGCCCAGGCCCATCCGCGTCGGAATCCTCGGCTTGTCGGCCAGGGGAAGCTGGGCCGTCGCCTCCCACCTGCCCGCGCTGCAGTCGCTGCCGGAGAGCTACACCATCGTCGCCGTGTGCAACTCGTCCGAGGCGTCGTCGCAGGCGGCCATCAAAGCATACGGCCTCCCCGCCGCCACCAGGGCCTACGGCTCGCCCGAGCAGCTGGCCGAGGACCCGGACGTCGACCTCGTCGTGTGTTCCACCAACGTGGTCCTGCACAGGCAGACGCTGCTGCCGAGCATCAGGAAGGGCAAGGCGGTGTTTTGCGAGTGGCCGCTCGGGCGGAACCTGGCCGAGGCCGAGGAGCTGCTCGACGAGCTCAAGAGGCACAACGGCAGCGACGTGAGCCGGTCCGTCATAGGCCTGCAGGGCAGGTACTCGCCCATAGTCAAGACGCTGTCCGACCTGCTCTCTTCGGGACGCGTCGGCAAGCTGCAGCGGACCAGCTTCTCGGCCCCGGCGGGCTACTGCGGTGACGAGGGGCTAGAGGAGCACGAGTACTTTTTCCGCGAGGCCGACGGCGGCAACCTCGTGACCATCTTCTTCCTGCACCTCATCGAATCGGTGCTGTCCGGGCTCGGAGGCAGAGAGTTTGCGCACTTCGACGTCGTGCTGGGCGGCAGGGGCGGCGAGGTTCAACTCAAGAACAGGGACGGCGGCGTGGTGCGGACCATCGTGCGGGAGACGCACAAGAGCGTGGCGATCCAGGGCGTGCTCGACGACGGTTCCGAGCTGAGCCTGCAGCTGTGGGGAGGAAAGGGCGCGCCGGGCGACAAGGAGGCCATGTACTGGCGCGTGGTGGGAGACAAGGGGGAGGTCCGGGTGCGAGGCACGGGGCCGAATCTTCAAATGGGCGGCGACGAAGTCAGCATCAGCGTCTTGGACTACGCCTCTAGTGAGGTAGAGGAGGTGGCCTTGTCGGCGGAGGAGCTGAAGCCGGTCCAGGCTGGGAACGTGGCTAGGCTGTATGCAAAGTTCGCCGAGGGTCGAGTCGGCGAGTATCCCGACTGGGAGTGGGCTGTCAAACGGCACATGCTGATCGACAAGATGTATAAAAAGAACGCAGCCCGCAGCTAAGGCGCGATCTGTGTATGTAGTCAGATGCTTCACAACGCGACCATCAGCCGACACTAGTATCCTTGTCTTTGCCCGTCTTTATTGTGACGTCTGGATTTTCAGCGGAGGCTGGGAAGCTAGCTACTGCAGATGCATGCAGCCGAATGGAATTAATCGAATACTGACATGACGCGTTTTGACCTCGCAAAACACCTTGAAAATAAACAGAGCTGGCTATGTATATCCTTCTACAGAAGGAGTCACCCCTCCGGATAGTGATGGGAAAAAAGGTTACCTCGCTACGTATGTAAGTGAATTTATTGCAATGGCTTTTGCTACAGCAAAGATCCATCTGTGAAAATGTCCATGGTCCACCGTGACTGACAATAAATACCCTTTGCAGGTCCGGCCTCCCGGTTTTCCAAAACGTTGAACGAGCTCCATCGACATAGCTGCCGGATCTGCCTCTGTCGCAAACAGCTTCCTGCTCTTCGGTGTAGTAACCGGTCCTCATACTCTGAACAACCCGAAAAGAAAATGCATAACGGCAGGCTTGGGACCATGACACTTGTAGATTCTGGCAGTAATCGCCGAGAAGGAAGCCTGAAAGTAAGGGTTACAATGATGAAAAGACCTGGCAAGCTTGATGTCAAGAATTGGCTTGTTTGGTTGCAAATCGACAGCGCAATGGCTTTGCAAAGGTGTCAAGGCCCACGTCACAAAATACAAAAAGGCAACTGCGCTTTTGCAACGCTCAACCTTGCCATCCTTGATAAACAGTAAATAAACGAATTAACTGGAAAGAAGCCAGTGTATTTAGCCATTTTCTCTATCGAGTTATGGATAATTTTATATGTTTAATATCCGAATTTGTAGTCTATGAGAGTGCACTGGCTTTTAACAAAGCTGGGTTGGGTTCCATTCACCTGCCTGGCAGCGCGAATAGAGCTACCACATAGGAACAGTTACGATGAGGAGCAACTCGTAAAAGATACCGGCTTGACGCTGTTCAAGCAGCGGCCGGTCATCTTCCTCGTCCTTTTCAACAAAGCTATGAATGTCCACGCAGTCTGCTTCCAAAAAGGGGGGCTGAACTCTCTGTTCAGAGCTCCCTTACGATGACTCCTCATAGCCCCCGTAAAGTCAAAACCCTCTTGGAGGAGGCTAGAGCAGAGGAGGGCCATCTGCATGCTGCACAAAATCAACACAGTGAGCGATTTTGTATATAACAACATATATACATGCATGAAAAGCTTTTTTTTTTACAAAGCAGCATAGGGGAACTTGCAGCTTGCAGAAAACCTTGTGCCATTTCTTGTATATAGCGAGAGCACTCTGCCTCCAATGTCCAGAATATCCCCAGACTTCCTCTCCCGCAAGATAATCCAGGCTTGTCATAGCATACCTGTGGCCAGAACAAGATGCGCACCTACCATACCAGAACCAAAAGCTGAAAGCAAAAGCTTCGCCCGCTCTACACTTTGGTTTCATCACTTCCAAGCATAGTGTACTTGGTTGCTGCTCTACTATTTCTGGTCAAAATTTTTCTTTTTCTGGCTCTGTCTGTCTCGTACCTCACTACCTAATCATCGTCTTTTCAGCTCCAAAAAGCTGCTCGAAGTAAGTCACCTTTGAATTTCATCACCAATTTGCTCTTTCCTGCGTTTCGTAGATTTATTTGCCCGGAAGTTCGATCCTGCCAGACGCTTTCTCATCGTCGATTACACCACTGTCTAGCCAGGAGCCCGTGGTGAAGCCCGAGTATAAAGCTGACCTGCTTTCTGTCCGCCAGACCATGTCCAACACCACAACCGGGGCGGCCAAACTGCCCAACCTGGGCTGGATGAAGGCCCAGAAGGGCGAACAAGCACCGTGGGACCCGGCGTCCAACCGGCCGTTCCATCCAGAGATGAGCTTCTCGGCCGACGTCGTCAGCCACACGACGGACTGGCCGCGAGTCAAAGGCGACGGGCGCGGCAGAGACCGGTGGACCGGGGAGCTTCCCATGCCCAGGCACGTCGCTCGCGGGGCCGTCCTGGAAAAGTACGTCGTCTGGAGGCACTTTGCCGAGAACCCGGCCGAGGTCCCGTCGGCACTCGGGGGTGGAGGTCGCGCTGTTGCGCCGGGCGCCCACGGCAAGCGGCTCGGTCCGCTTACGTACGTCAAGAGGGCGTTGGCGGCGCTGAACCGAGAGCTGGGGACTTGCTGCGTCTGTGCCAAGTCGAAAATGACTGTGAGTCTTTTTTTTTTTCCTTCTTCTGTTGGGGCGAAGAAGAAGAAAAGAAAAAAAAAAAAAACTAACGGAAAATGTGCCTTTGATCCAGTGCTACCACCATGATCTCAGGAACTTGGAGCGGGAATACCGCAACATGAAAAGCAACGACCAAGTCCCCGAGATCATCGAGAGGGCCACGCGGAACTTCAAGACCGTGTCGGATAACAACGCCCGCTCCACTGCCAAGCGCGGCACCGCCGCTCTTCCTTCCTCCCCGGTCCTTTTTCCGGGTCCCGCTCCTTCCGTTCCTCAGACCTTTCCTTCGGGTCTGGTTCCCGACTTCCACCAGATCCCCCATCTAGACAATCCTGCCGTCTCTGTCGCTTCTTCATCGGTGCCTTTCAGCTTTGAACCGATGAATAGCGGGCCAGCAGACGGCTTTGAGTCGGCGAGCGGCTTTTACACGACGACCAGCGTTGGCGATCCAATCAACGCTGGTCCGTCGTTCGACTACGGCCAGCCTGGCACCCTGGTGCAGGACATCAACTGGCAACAAGACTACCATCTCATCGTTGGTTTAGACAACTTTGACATGGTGGTCGGTTATGGCCAGCCTGCAATCTACTTGCAGGACCCTGGTTGGCCACAAAACTTGGGTTTATAAGCACACGAGTTTGTGGGAGGGGATGGACCGTGTTGCTTACTTAGTTTTGTTGTATCAACAGTTAAAGGGATGGCGTTTTGAGTTTTGGATAAAATGTATTCCGGGGTTAAGCATGGTTTTTGCATAGCGACTTGTTGTTTTTATTCTTTTCGTCGTTTCATTACATTGGCTATATACCCAAGGAGGTACGATTTAACCAAGGCCAAGCTTGCTCAAATCAGATTCAAATGCTATGTATGCTGTGTATGCTGTGTGTACTGTTTCCCCTTCATCGCAGTGATTTTGACTGGCTCAATGTTAGCTAGCATGTGGTTTCAGCACAAATGACTGGATCAAAATACAGCATTCCTCTGCTTTCTCATCTTCGTGTCCTACATCGTTCATCGTTCATCGTGAAGGCCTTCCCATCCCAAGCAGATCGTACGCTTCTCGGGTCCACGGCCCAGAAACATCCCCGACTGACGCACCAGCTGGTGCAAACCCAGGCAGCTTCATTTTGATCTTTGGCCTTTCTGGTTGTGCTGGCGGCGGCTCCATCTGCGATGGCAACAGCGCCGCGGCTTCGTTGGTCGACGCCGCCATCATGGTTGCAAGAGCTTGCAAAACCTCTTTGCGGGGTAGCAAGTTTGAGTCTGTCGGCAGGATGTGCTGGGGAACCTTGCCTTGAGCATCCGACCTGACTGCTGCCTTGCGACCTCTTGTGGCGGGATTGGCGATTCGTGGCCGCGTGTTGATGACTGGAGCAAGGTCAGGAGTCGTCTTTGTGGCAGCCTCGGTGATAGCTTTCGGGGCAGATACCGGTGCCACATTCTTAGCAACAGCACCCAAAGTTGTCTCCTGACCTGGAAGGGCGGTCGTTTTCGCTGTGACCTCTGGGACCGTTTCCGGACGAGTATCTGCTGTCAGTTTTCCGATGATCTGATCTGGTACTGCTTTAGAGATGGCAGATGGTGTCTCGATCAACTGAGCGAGTTCGGACGATGTTGGCACATCGTTGGCAATATCTGGATGTGACCTAGGGGGAGCATCTAGGTTTTCCATGACCACATCTGACAAAGGGTTCGGGGAAGGGCTGCGCGAGGGCTGCGATGCTATAGGCGGCAGGGCAGGTCTCGGCCCGAAAGAAACGGCAGGCGGTTGATCAAACACCCAGCCTATGATCTCTCTGCTTTTGACACTTTTTCGGCCGAGTTTTTCTAACCGCATTTGACCTGTTGGAGGCTCGGAAACTTCTCTGACACGGCCTGAGGCTTTGATTGCCTTTGTAGTGTCTTGCTTCTTTTTACCCTTGGAGATCTTCGCCAAGTTTTGACATGTTGGAGGGGGAGGAACCCAATCGTTTGAGGCGTCGCTATCGTCATCAAACAGCAGGCCGGCCACGTCTGGATGGACATCCCTGCTCTTTGGATCTTGTACTCCTTTTGAGTGACTTTCAAAAACAGCATTTGAATCCGAGTCTTCCTCGGCAAGCAATTTTTGTCTTGTTCTTGCTTTTCTGCCACCTTTTTCGATTGGTAATTTGACGGCAGATTGAATAGGCTCAATGCGAGTCTCGGACACACTGTTGGTCTCCGATGCGCTATTCACTGCTCCTTCGTCCGCTTGCGACCTCACTTTACCTCGTTGTTTGGTTTGGTTTTGTGATGGGTCAAGGCAAGTTTGTTCCACCGGTGAAACAACTCGAGATCCGTCTGTCAAGGCAGGAGATAAAGAAGGTAGCCTTGCCTGCTGTTCTGTCGGCTTCTTTCCGCGCTGTTTCCTAGTTTTGGTTGTCGCAACATCTCTGTCAGGCTCCCCAGGTGATCCAGCATATGTGTCTTGCGGATTTATGACAGTCTCTTTGCTGCGTTTTCTGTCCTCACGAGTTTGGGGAGCTGACGCGGCCTCAGCATTGTTTGACGATAGTATCATCAAGCCGCGCTTTTTCCGTGACTTGATCCGTAGAGCTGTCGTTTGCCTTGACTGCTCTGTCCAATCATCCTCCAGTGATTCTGGAGGGTGTGTTTCCGGTTCTGGAACAGGTTCTGGCTCAGAGGGCGGGCAGCGCGTTTTCGGCATGGCCGCCTTTGGTGACCGCCACGATGGTTTTGGCGGCTTCGGTACTGCAGCTGGAGGGGAATCTAACTCGACAATCTCTGGAGAGCTCGGTGGCCTTGGCTCTCTTAGTCGTGGTTTCTTGGACACTGGCTGATTCAGAGACCGGGAATGTGGCGTGGCTTCGATATCTGAGGTCTGCACAGGAGCCATGCGCTTCTTCGTCGCCTTCTCTGCTTTTCTCAGTTGGTGAGGTTGCATATTTGCACTGGTAGCCGTTTCAGACACCTCAACATCGATACCGCTAGCCTTCCCTTCAGTTTCATCATCACTACCATCATCAACCAGATCAACCACCGCGTGTGACTTGGGTTCTTTCCGAGTAGCTGGTTCTGGTTTCTCGGTAGGCTGTTCAACCTGTGTTGGTTTCCGCGTTGCATTCGAGGCTGCCGGAGCGGTTGGGCGTGGCGTCCTCTGCCTGAATGATGACGATGGTTGGGAAGAAAGGTGCAGTTTGGTGCCGAAAAGATTCTGAGCATAGCCAGACTTGGCCGGCGGCGACGGCTCACGTCTAGGTCTCTTGGCTGGTCTCGGGGTTTCATCGTTGGATGCTCGGTGGCGCTGTTCAAAAGGCGATTCTGACGGGGCCAGAGCTCGACCATGATGGCCAGTTGGGGTGCCAAGTAGCTGGTTGAGCGGGACTTGCCTTAGTTGAAAATGGTCGCTGGGTGGTTGTCTAACTACCGGTCGCGAGCCACCAAGAGATGAGCTCTGCTGCAGCCTCGACGCCACTTTGATGGCCCGTTGTTCCTTCTCTTGCAGCCGCTTGTCTACCAGCCCGGAGATATCCTGTTCTTGAGTCCCAACGCACTCGCACACCTGAACTATTGTTCCTCCAGACTCCAGCTCCAATTCCTCTCCATCGGCCAGGTCATAATCATGTCGCCAATGCATGTACCCGACGTTGTAACCCCGCTCGTCGTAGACCATGACCTTGTTGTTGTATGTGTGAAGTTTGAGCCGGCCATCTTGCCACTTCTTTTGCTTCTTTTTTAGGTCTTTGGTGAAAAGACAGATATATTCGAGAACGGGAGCGGTTGTAACATGAGGAGCGGGGCTGTTGGTTGCGTTCTCCGAGGCCATGTCGAAGCGAACAAGCAGCCCCCGTGGGGGGCTAGTCAAGGTGATGTTCGTCGAGAAAAAGTGGTATCCCGCATGAGTTTGGACAATTTTCTCGCTTCGGACCACGTCGTTGTCGTCCTATTGGCCATGGCCTCGTTGCCGACTTGAGTTCTTCGCGTTGGGCAGAGTGGCTTGGGGTCGCGTTAGAAATGGTGGGGATCCTGGTGCTCCGCTTCACGAAGTCAGGTGACTCTGTCTTCCTTTCCCGCAGTCGGAGAAGGCAAGGGAAGGATGTATGGAATCGTCATGACGTCGCAACCCGCATATGGATATTGCCTGTGAATCGCCTTCATGCATGCATATTTTTTCCAACGCCACCAAGGCTTTATCGGCAAACCCCGAATGTGCCCAGAAACTGTCGTGTCAATTGTCTTTTTTTTTTTTTTTGTTTTTTTTTGTGTCTTTATTATCTTTCCGATTTCTCTCATCCGCACACACTGTACATCTATCTGATAAGAGAAGCATGCTCGAACCCCCACAACGCAGGCGAGGAGCAATCGGTCCGAGTTGACCCTAGAGTTTTAAGGTAGCAGTTGACATGTTCAGTGCGACGATGTCGGGCCGAAAGTACCCGCGCGGAGAGATTGTAACTGTCCAGAAAGCCACCTGCTACACAAACAACCAACAAGTTTTCCAAGACCTCCAAGGCGATGTAGATCTCTTAATCGATGCTTGACCAACCTGCCAACGTCAATCACCAACGGCTAGCACCGGGCTTTTCGCTGTAGCCAAGATATATACTTTTCCCTTCCCCATAACTTTCTCCAATTAAACTGGACACAATTGAGTCAGTAATTGTTTCGAGGCATGAAGGTATGCCAACAGGTTATCTTCTCGGGCCAAGTTTTAGTGCTCTTCTCCTCCCTGCTTCCCCGCGAATTGAAGGCACGGTGCCCCAGAACACCGTGAATCAAAGGCACAATAAATTAAAATAAGAAAATAAAGGGCTGCCAAGAGCCGGGACAACCACGGTCCACACCATACTAAATAAATGTTTTACCGATACCTGATTCGGGTAGGCCGTCCTGCACATCTCGACGCATCGTGAATGTGGAGAAATGGTAAAAAATTACGTACTGGTTGGATCTTGTCCCGTCAACGGTTGGTAGATTGTAGATAAAGATTGATAGTTCCCCAGATTTAAGGATCCGGGGAAAAAAGCTAAGTTTTGCTCATTTCTCTTCTTCTCCTTCTTCATTCCTGTTTTCCTTTCTTCTTTCTTTCTTTTTTTTTTCTTGTCTGGAGTTGCGCCAGGACATCTATATATCGTTTAGAAAGTACCGTGTTCAAAAGTATCGACCATATCACAGACAGCCATGGGTGAAGACAACGACACGCGGGCTCACTATGCTGGGGATGTCGAGTCCAAGGCTGTCGACAATGGACAGGCGCTAGATATCGACATTGGTCAGGCGAGGACCGTTTCCGCAGATGGCACACCCAACCTGCTTGCGAAACACAACCAACTCGAACGGGGGCTGAAGAGCAGACATATTCAGTTCATAGCACTGGGTGGAGCGTACGTTTTTTTTTGTTCCACAATGGCAAAAGATCTCGGAGATCATTATCTGCGCGATGCGACGGAAGATTGGAAGCTGACGGCGCTCGTGCCTCGACAGAATCGGAACGGGCTTGTTCGTCGGCAGTGGAAGAATCCTCCAGCTTGTCGGCCCCGCGCCGCTCTTTATGGGTTACTTGTCCATGATGGTCTTGGTTTGGGTAAGTTGAACAGTACCTGCATGCGGCCTTTCTCGCTTGGGGCAAGAGAATATGGTATAGGAGAGATTTTGGCACTTGTCATATCATCCACACACCCTTGGTGTCGTCTCATTTTACCACATGTTTGCTTTCCCCACGTATGCACGCGTCGTTGACTGACATCTGTCTTCAGAATATTATGAACATTCTCGGAGAAATGTCTACCTTTTTGCCATTGAAAGGAATTTCGATCCCATACTTTGTCGAGCGCTTTGTTGAGCCTTCGCTGGCCTTTGCGACGGGTTGGAACTATTGGTGTTAGTTTGAGCCCTTGAGTTTCTGCCCATCCACTCTTGCACGTCCTATTCCGACATACAAAACGCTAAAAATAAATCATGATCGCTTGTAGATGCATATGCTATGCTTGTCGGCGCCGAGGCCGTGGCGGGGGCGATCCTACTCGATTACTGGAATACGCCTGTTCCTACAGCAGTCTGGATTACGATCATTCTCATCGTCACGCTGGCGCTTAACATCTTTGCCGTGGGAATCTTTGGCGAGGCTGTAAGTTCACACGCCATTGACTTTTATCAACAGTCCTGCCACATGCTGCAGCGTGACTAAAACAATTCTACAGGAATTTTGGTTTGCCAGTATCAAGTTCATTAGCATTATAGGCTTGATTCTCACCTCGCTTGTCATCATGCTCGGTGGCGCACCCAACAAGGACCGCATAGGCTTCAAATACTGGTACGACCCCGGCGCTATCAAGCCGTATCTCGTCGAAGGAGACGCCGGCAACTTCCTGGCCTACTGGGCAGCCTTTATCCGCGCCGGCTTCGCCTTCATCACCTCGCCCGAGCTGATTGCCCTCGCTGCCGGCGAGACCATGGCACCCCGTCGAAACATCCCCAAGGCGGCGAGCCGATTCATCTGGCGTCTCGCCGTCTTCTACGGACTCGGATCGCTGATGGTTGGCGTCATCGTCCCGAGCAACGACGAACGCCTGCTCAGCCCCAAGTCAAACGCTACTTCTTCCCCTTGGGTCATTGGAATCCAGCGTGCCGGCATTTCGGGTCTCAACCATGTAGTCAACGCCGCCATCCTTACCAGCGCTTGGTCTGCTGGAAACGCCTTCCTGTACTCAGGATCGCGAGTGATGTACAGCTTGGCATTGAATGGACAGGCCCCTGCCATATTCAAGAAGACCAGCAAGAATGGCGTGCCATACGCTGCCGTACTGGCCACTTGGTCCGTTGGACTGTTGTCATACCTGAATGTATCCAACAGCTCTGCCAAAGTGTTTGATTGGTTCCAGGCTGTAAGTCGGCATTCTTCCTTTCTTTTTCTTCTTCTTCGGAAAAAAAGACATTGCATAGAACCGCAATCTGACATTTTACGACACATATATAGATTTGCACCATCTCCGGCTATATCGCATGGATCGTCGTTACCATCACATATATACGGTTTCACGCCGCTCTCAAGTTTAGGGGCCTGCTGCACACTCTGCCATACAAGACAAAGCTCCAGCCTTATGCAACATACTTCACCCTCTTCATGCTCATCCTGCTCACCCTCACCAGCGGGTTCGACATCTTCCCAACCTCAAAGTGGAACACAGAGAGCTTTGTCGCGGCGTATGTCACCCTCCCTATCTTTTTGGTCCTGTACCTTGGGCACAAGATCTGGCATCGTACTCCGCTGGCTCGCAAGGTCGAAGACATTGATGTTACGAGTGGAGTAAAGGAGATGGAGGCTCTGGCTGCAAATGACGAGGAGCCCGTGCCCAAAAACCTGCTGCAAAAGATTTGGTTCTGGATTGCGTGAGTTGATTCTGGGGGGGGGGGGGGGGGGGGGGGGGNNTGAGGTCCTTTATAAAACTAAGACAGGCAATACAAGAATTTATCCATCTTTTACGTCGTCGGTTGTCTACTCTTTCGGGAAAAAAGAAAGCGCCCCACGATGGCGAAAACATTGAAGCGGAATCAGCGAACTGCGCACAGGTTTTTCTAGTACTTTTTTTTTTTTTTTTTTTCATGGCCGAAGCTCCACGCCTCGGTATCACCGTTAACATTTGCTCGGCTCGGCTCTCCTGTCCTCCACTGGCGGCCGAAAAGGTCCACAGATAGAAATGTAGATAGCTACCTACACATATGAATGCTACAGTAAATATGGGAATGAACGGCCTTCATGACTCTTGTATTCGCCATGGCGTAGAAACTTGGGCTCAAAATCTAGTGCCGACTAAAACACGTGGAGAGAAACGGCGCGGCTATTTCTGCGGAGTGTACTCGGAGTTTTCAATAGTATCAACTACATAGGACTCGATTACAAATCAGACGGCGTTGCGCCCAAGTGTGCGGTATGCAGGTTGTCTGCAATACGTACCGGCCTCAAGTTGCCCCTACCAAGCCAGAGTCGCATAGAGATAAGAGTGAGATGAGAGTGGGCCGGCAATCACGAGTATTCGCCGACAGCAGAAAAAGGTGCCGTGGCGAATGTAGCATGGCAGGTGGGCGCGCTTCTTTTCGCGGGCGTCGGCGTCTCCAGCAAGCGCAAGCGATCGACCTACCTAGATAAGCTTAGCTTAGTCTAGACTCGTTGCTATTGCTCCCGAGTAGCTACCTAGCTGGGCTTACTTGGCTGGTGGTCATGGAAGTGTTTGCAAATCGAGGTCCATCATTCGGTGCAGTTTCACGAGTCGCAAACGAACCACGGCAAGGCATCGGGTTCGTCGGCTTTGATTGAACAAAAAGCTATCAAGCTAATATTCCTTATCCGCTGGCAAAAGGCCAAATGCCTTCCTAATCCAGTAGGCTCCCGAGACCTTCATCCTAGCTCGCACCTCGGAACATTGGATGGCACATCCCATTGACGGGGCAGTAAAGCCACGATGCCTTGACTAGATTGGACAGATCCCCCCCTCCATACCCTCCATCCCCTGACCCAACTGGCCCACTTCAGTCCCGCTACATCCCTGACTACCCGGGCGGCAGTTCAAAAGCTTGGATGAGCTTGTCGATGCTTGTATTGATTGTCGCTGCTTGACATATCTCACCTTCCTCAACCGGCCATCTCTACCGAACTAATGCTTGTAATCCTCTTATGCGACTCGCCGAGAGCTGGCCGAGAATGGCAAGACGGTTAGCTTGCGGCCCTCAAGAAGTGCGGAGCCGAGGGAGGGACCTCGGCGTAGAGCAATGGCAACATTCACCACGTCAATATCTATCCTATCCATGTGTATAGGGGTACTTTGTCCATCCTGAGAGGATGCCATGGAGGCCCACGCAAGATGAGTATATAAGTAGGGCTTGGCACGCGCCTAGGCATCGCCAAGATATCTCTTCTTCAGCCTCTCCAGCCCGCTCTCCCTTACCCCATACATCTGATTGCCTTGGCATCTCCGCCTGCTGCAACTTTCCTTCGCCTATACGATTCAATACCCCCACGCAAGTTACACTCGCTGCAAGATGCCTTCCCTCACTCAGACCCTGACCTGGGCCGTGGCCGCCGCCGCTCTGGCCGTCGCCATCCCCGTCGACACCAAGGTCGGCACCCTCACCCTGAACCAGGAGCCCAACCCGAACTTTGTCGCAAAGTCGGGTGTCCGGGCCATGGCCAAGGTCTTCCGCAAGTATGGAAAGCCGCTTCCCGAGACCCTCGCTGCTGCCCTGGCCAACTCGACAGTTCCCGTCACCCGCCGTGACGGCAGCGCTGTCACCACCCCCGAGCCGAACGACGTCGAGTACCTCACTCCCGTGCAGATCGGTACCCCTGCCGTCACCCTGAACCTCGACTTCGACACAGGCTCTTCGGACCTGTGGGTCTTCAGCTCCGACCTGTCGGCCAGCCTGCGGTCCGGCCACTCTTTCTACACTCCCAGCAAGAGCAGCACCTCCTCCAAGCAATCCGGCCAGACCTGGAGCATCCAGTACGGCGACGGTAGCGGCGCCTCTGGCAACGTCTACACCGACGTTGTCAGCATCGGCGGCGTCAAATTCCCCACCCAGGCCGTTGAGACCGCCTCCAGGATCTCGACCCAGTTCACCCAGGACACCAACAACGATGGTCTGGTCGGCCTCGCCTTCAGCTCCATCAACACCGTCTCGCCCAGGCAGCAGAAGACCTTTTTCGACAACGTCAAGAGCAGCCTCAGCAAGCCCATTATCGGTGTTGACCTGAAGGCCGGCGCCCCCGGCTCTTACGACTTTGGCTTCGCCAACTCCAACAGCTACACTGGCTCCATCGCCTACGTGCCCGTCGACAACTCGCAGGGCTTCTGGTCCTTCACCGCCAACGGATACTCCGTCGGCAGCACCTCTAGCCGCACCCAGCTGACCGGCATTGCCGACACCGGCACCACCCTTCTCCTCCTTCCCCCCTCCGTCGTCAAGACCTACTACAGCAAGGTCAGTGGCGCCGTCAACTCTGCCAGTGAGGGCGGTTACGTTTTCAACTGCAACGCCAATCTGCCCGACTTCTCGTTCAACGTCGGTAGCAACACCATCACCATCCCCGGCAGCTTGATGAACTACTCGCCCGTTTCGGAGGGCTCCTCGACCTGCTTCGGCGGTCTCCAGGTCGACACCGGCATCGGTCTGTCCATCTTTGGCGATATTGCCCTCAAGGCTGCCTATGTTGTCTTTGACAACTCTGCCTCGCCCCGCCTGGGCTGGGCCAACAAGAGGCTGTAAATTGTTGAAAGATTATAGGGAGAGTTTAATGAGGCTGATGAAGGTTGATGATGGTTGGTGGTCAATGATTCTTTCTTTTCCTTTTTCCCCCTTTTTTCCTTCGGTATTCTGTATTTAATTCGCCCTTTTTGGGCTTAATGTCAACGCTCAATGGACTTTCTTTTGTACAAGAGTTCTATGCTTTTCTCATGTGTGATCCTTTTGTGAATGATGATGTTCCAGAATAGAAATAAGGTTCAATGGATACAGGATAGCACGCAAATCAAAGTGATGGATGACTTGAAAAAAGGCAGTGAAGCTAAAGCTCTATACGTTCCAACTTGGACCCAAGCGAGGAAAAAAAGGCAATCGAAAGCAGAATGGGGATGACGAATGTCAGCTTCGAGGATGGGCTCTCGTTGAAGCTCAGCCAATTGTCAAAAAGTCTTGTGATGGGTGATGGAGCCAATTGCGTCTCGTATCTCATCTTTTGAGATGGAGTGTTTGGGAATGCAAAACATCTCCATAGTGGTTGGGCCAGATAAAATAGCTCCTTCGTAACAGGGGATGGTTAGTGAGCTCGAAGCTGGAAGCTGGTCGATGATGGTGTCAAGAGCACCTGATCCTTGACACTTGGTCTCGAAGATCGCTGTCACGAACTTGTCTTGTCAAAGGAGACAAAGACAACAGACAAAAAAAAAAAGAAAAAACTTTGCATCAGGTTGTACTATATTAACTAATCCAGGCACAACCAACCTGAAAAAGCTGGGTGGACTCTGACCTGAGCTAGCGTTGTGGCTCGGTACTCGTAGCCTAACCTAGGCCTTGGGCTGGATTGACTACTCTAGGCTCACCCAAACTAAAAAGCCTGAGAGGCCAGACGGGCGCCACGATTTCTTTTTTTTTTTTTTTTTTTTTTTTTTTTGACAGCCTTTGTGGCGTTGGTTGCGTGGATACCTGTCTTGCAAATTCTTGGGGATTTGTTGATCGCGATGCGATCGGAGTTTTGTATTGCTTTGCTGTCCCACCCAGCATCCAATGAAATGATGTGCTACAGAGAATCAGTGGTCTGCCAGCAACGTGGTTGCATCGCATTACCCAACAATGCAATTCAGCCAGGGAACAGAAGCTCCACCGCAGGTGTGACCCCTGCAACCAAGAGCCCAGACGGCCAGGCTCTTCTCGGTAATGTGGCCCTGTTCTGGGGCGACAGCCGTGGTGAACATCGCGTCTGGACCTGATGGGCTACAGACAAATGGATGATGAACAGGCCTTTACGATAGGGAACACTCGGCAAAAAAGAGGCTAAAATCAATGCAAATTTCCTGCAAGATTTTCAGTAAACCCATTCAAATCCCCCAAGACGTTACGATAGGAACAGTTGATCCGGCCAATTTTAGTCTACTTTTAATCGACGTGCTCATTTCGCATGGAATCCAGGCTACATTGCCACTAATTATTCGTTTGTTGTAATTTGCAAGTATTGTCAGCACTTTCATCGATAGCCTCCTCTACCGGTTACATTTTAGGAAACCCTCCATACCTCGTTGAGACAGAGGCCAACTTGACTTTGGTTGAGTCGGTCGGTCACTGGATCGTGTCGGGTGGTGTCTTGTCGCGACGTGACATTTCCATCGCAATCCATTCCAATCCAATCCAGCTTCCCCTTGCGACGGCTTATTCGCCTGCTGCCGAACGGACCCGCCATAAGCAGCTAGGCCTTGCGACCACCGCCACAACGAGAACGGCTTCAATGAATCGCTTCTCGAAAACGACCAACTGGAAATAAATCCCCAAGATCCGCCAGGCGAAACACGGGCTTTAGGGCTTGTCTCTCCCTGCTATGGGAGATTTTGCTAGCAAACTCAAGGCAAAGTTCAAGAGACGGACCTCCTCGACTCCTCCATCCATCGCGTCGTCGACCAGGAGCAACGACCGAACACGATCACTCACTGGCCAGCGACCTCCTTCGTTCGAAATCATAGCCAACAATCGCAGCAAAAAGACGGATAAAAGCGATGGCGAAGCTGTCCCCATGACGCCGGAGTTGGAGTCAGCTCGACAGTCTTCTCCCCTCTCGAAGGTCGAGCCCGAAGAAATCTCCGAGGCTGCAACCCGCAAATCTAGCGCGACGGAAACAACCACAGCCACGGCGATCGCCACACCTAACGATTCTTTGAGGACCTCACCAGACAGTGCCGCCGCGGCCACCACTAAAAAAGACCTACTTCCCAAGGCCAGCGAACCCGAAACCCAAACTCAAGAGGGCCAGGGAGCGGGAGAGGAAACTCAAGAAAAAAGTTCAGGCTCGGCTGGCTCATCAGCCGAATCAGAACCTGCAAACCCACCAAACTCAAAGTTCAGCGAACCCGTTGCCAGCAACCTGGCAGACGCTAACACCAACATGGGCAAGGATCCACAATCCTCGGCACTACCAAGCATCAACGAGTACCCCCAGGACTCCTCGACCACCACCAATTCTCCGCACACGACAACTGATGAGGATGATTTGATCACGCACACACCATCGCAGGCCGTCGATCACAGCGGTAGCGGCGAGCCTACCCCACGAGCAGGCAGCCTAGGAACACCTGCGACAGCAAACTTCGCACAGACTTCAGCGGCGAGCACGAACCCACCACGCCCGCATCCCAGTTCCACCCACAGCAGCCCTATTGCGGCTAGGAGACCAAACGCCGCATTTCCAACCCCCTCATCCTCGTCCTCGTCCTCGACACAGGCCGGCGTGCAGGCTCAAATATCCGCCCAGCTTCTTCGTACGCTTCTTGGTTCTGCCAATCCGGATGAGCTTCAAAACCTAGGTGCTGGACCGTTGCATACTCTGAGTGGTCCGAACATGACCCGGCGGCGGAAAGTGTGGGTTAGGCGGCCCGGTGCGTCGCCGACGCTCATCACCATAAACGAGGACGATATGGTGGATGACGTGCGAGATATGATCCTGCGGAAATATGCCAACTCTCTGGGTCGGCAATTCGATTCGCCGGATTTGACTCTGCGCATAGTGCCCCGCGAGAATCAGAGGGAGCGACAACTGGGACCCGACGAGCACATGTGCAAGACGATTGACGCTTACTTCCCCGGCGGTCAGACGGTTGACGATGCTTTGATAATCGACGTTCCTCTTCGCAGGACCCCTAGGCCATCTCCACGAGCTGGTCCGCCGCATGCACCACAACTGGCGTCGGTCTATTTCGCGCCAGCCTCTACAGACGACGTTCATCGTCCTCCCGAGGCCGGGACGGACTACTTTGGCCCTGCAGTGGTCGCAACAACCTCTCATCTCCCCAATGGCACGTCAGCCCAACCTCACAGCATCGGTGTGCTCACCACCGGTCAAATACCCCAAATACCATCGCCCGGTGGGACTCGCCGGACAACCGCCTACACGAGCAGACCTGAAAGACCACGGCTGGGTCGACAGCACACCTCTTCCCCTACAATTCTCAATCTTGTCAACTCTGGCCATGCAGCTCAGATGCCCGCCGGTAGCGTCCTGGGTATGTTAGAACCATCATCCCCCACTTTTTCATGAACCCTGTCCAGCGCCGGATCAACCTTGCTGATGCCTTTCCATATTGCCCCCACAGTAGAACAGGCCCCTGGACCTCCGCCTTCGGCTCCCCCGATGCCTACACCACCGCCGGCCGAAGCGCCTGCCCCACATGTAGCCACTCCACCTGCTATGGCGCCGCCGCGTGTTGCCTCGCCGCGCCCTGCTGCTCGTCCTAGAAAGAAGAAGCCACTCGATGGTCTCAACCTACCGCCGGGAATATTGAGTGGCGGCGTACCACCAATCAATGTCCTGATAGTGGAGGACAACCCGATCAACCTGCGACTACTGGAAGTGTTTGTCAAGAGGCTAAAAGTGCGGTGGCAGACGGCCGTCAATGGACGTGAGGCTGTCGACAAGTGGCGCCAAGGAGGGTTCCATCTCGTGCTGATGGACATTCAGCTGCCAGTCATGTCCGGTCTCGAGGCGACGCGGGAGATCCGTAGGCTCGAGCGTGTCAACTCGATTGGCGTATTTTCGTCCTCGGCCGACAGCGCGCCCGATGAGGTGGTCGGAGAGCCAAGCGAAGATGACAAGCTGGTCAACACCGACATGTTCAAGAGTCCCGTTATCATTGTCGCCCTGACGGCAAGTTCTTTGCAGAGCGATCGTCACGAGGCGTTGGCAGCGGGATGTAACGATTTCCTTACCAAAGTCAGTAGCCCCATGAACAAACCATACATGTACCTATGTGTCGCTGAGTTTCACCCACAATGGAGCTTTCTGCTAACAAGATGCCTATAGCCTGTTAACTTCGTCTGGTTCGAGAAGAAGATCATGGAATGGGGGTGCATGCAAGCGCTCATTGATTTTGACGGCTGGAGGAAGTGGAAGGATTTCTCCCAGAACCGCGACGAGCAGGACGCCGCCAAGAAGGCGGCCGCAGCTAAGGCCAAGACCAAGAAGAACCGGTCCTCGTTGACCACAGCAGCATACAATGGGGGCACAACAGTCGCCGCCTGAACCTTGTACGATTTTATAAATACCAAGGGCCTCTAACAGCATACGAATAGAGACATAACAGGGCAGAATACATGGCAGTTCCCTGAAGACCTGGAATAATTCTATTATAAAAGCAACCGTGACGTGCACCGCTTGTGTTTTGGTGAAGTTGGAGCTTATATCGTGGCCGCTTATTGACTACTAATATTGCCACTTCTTCTGGTGGACTACTGCCAGGCTCTGGGGCACCCGCTATAAAATATGTGTCTTAATACATAATTTTGACTTTAGCAATTTACTTGGTATGAATATAAATGACATCGGCGACGGGAACCTGAAAATAAGGACCAAAAAATAAGAACCACCATGTTTTCAGGGTTGCTACCCGTTCAGACCCGCTTCAATTTCACATGATGAAATTATTTATATTTGAAAACGTTTAGTATACGTTATTTTATGGTAGCACTCAATTAGGCATGACTCGACTCGTCACTAATTATTCTCGATGGCTGTTCATCCTGATTGATAGCTTCAGCCTCAAGGGCCTTTAAAGTTAGTCACGTGCCGCTCATCAAAAGTAGAATTGCGGCTGGTCGGCGAATCAATTATCCACCCTGACCGCCGGGACCCACCTGTCTTCCTCTTGAACTGCCACGGAATTTTTCTCCAGCCATAGCTTGGAGCTACTCTAATTTTTCTTCAAACCTATGATACCCAGATATAACAACCCATCTTCCAGCTCAGCGCGCAGCGTCTGCCTTTTTTGAGCCGGCGTGCTTGCTAACTAGTATTCGATTCTTCCAGGCATGATCTGAAGTAGCCGCTGAGCTCGTGGAAGCACGAGATCTTGCGAGCGACATTAGAAGTCACAGACTTGGCATTGTATTTTTTTCTCTCTGTTTTCTTTCCGTTCTCTCTTTGAGACAACCCTTCTGTCCTCACCTTGTAAATCACAACTTTAAACCATCATGCCTCCTAGATTACCAGGACAAGCCAGCTCATGGCGGCCGGTCGCTGAATCCGTCTCGTCACACTTTTTTGCCCCCTCGGCCCCGGCGACGTCGACGATAATATCTTCAACACAAACCTCCACACAGAGGTGTCCCAACAATGCAAGGGCCTTCTCCGCAACGGCCCCGGCGTCCGGACGTCTAGGTCGCAAGCAGATGCGGCAATGGATGAAGCAAAACGAGCACAAGTACAAGAACGTCGATATAAGGTCCAATCAGGGCCCGCAATACATTTCCGGGAACTCGTCCCAACCTTTCCCACTCAACCCGCACTTCAGGAGCGCACCGGTTCTCTCTGAGAGCGCGCGTGAGCTTGTCTGGGAAAAGGTCATGATCAAGGGCGAGCCGATGAAGTCGGTCTCGGCCGAGCTCGGCATCGACATCAGGAGGATCGGCGCAGTCGTGAGACTCAAGGAGGTCGAGAAGGACTGGATCGCAAATGTAAGCACCCTTTTGGATTTTCTTAACCCTTTTCTGTCTTACCCGCGTCTCCCTTATGATGATTCCAAATGAAAATTCGATTAGTCTTGAAGACAAGCACCCATGGTTACACATTTAGCTTTGCGAGCCTCTCTGATCTGGGAACTTTCAACTTTGACAAGTATACTGCATTCAATCTCATGCCATTACAAGCACTAACAAAAAGCTCCACTGGCGCTTGACTGAACAGAACAAGCCCCTCGCCCGTCCCTACGCAAAGGCATTTATGTCTATGCTCCCGCAAACAACCTACGACGATCCTAATGTTCAAAAACACCATGAGCAATTCAACGAGGTTGTCGTGCACCCATACACTCAGCAACAACTCTTCTTCCCAGTCTCCGAGTCACGCGACTTCACCCGTGAGGATGCCGCCAAGGCCTTTAACCGCCACCTCAAGTCGACCGATGAGCGTATCCCTCACCCGGAGCTCGTGCAGATGGAGCGCCAGATCAACGTCGAGGGTGTCGCGCCTCTGGATGCAGCCAAGGCTTTCCGCCAAGCTACCGCCGAGGCTGAGCGAAAGATCGCTGAGAGGGCAGCGAACGCTGCAAAGAAGGAGGCTAGCCTCATCACCAGTGTGCACGACAAGCGTGGTGTTGAGTTCAGGTTCAAGGACTACAACGTCGATGAAGTTGGTCACAACGGCAGGGGCCTGAAGGGTGTCGGTGTCAGGTATGGTGTCGCGTCGTATGATCGCAAGAGGGGCGAGGTCAAGATCCCTACCTCAGTGGAGTAATCTCCCGCCAGATTGGGGCTCCATATTCCCTGGAACGCAACATGCGTCCAGCTGTATTATTCACTTGGTCTCTGATGTAGTTCATGTGAGCCCTGTAGCATATGTTTGAAAATTATACCACGAGATATATACCAAATTCTATCTGAGCTCACATGAGCAGATGCCATATGGCTATCTTTGACGTCGAAGTCCTTTGCATCGTCCGTGTTTCAAGGTAAAGACGCCACATACTCGGCATGCTTCCTCCAGTCCAGTGGCTGCTCGCCGCTGCTCTCGACATCCACAAGGATGTTTTTCCGTAGTCGCTGAAGCGCTTCCGCGGACAAGCCGCAGCACTCGGTGGCGTAACGCTCGACCGAGCCGTACTTTGCACGTATCATGGTCAATGTGGCGAGCATAGCTTCTTTCCTATTTTGGGTTGAATTACATGTCAGTCGCGTGGATGCGGATGGCTCGAGTTCCCGGATACTCTCCAGACCAGCACTAGCAAAGGGATCAAATGGGACCAGGACATCGCCGTGGCGCCTGAAAATGACACCAAGGGATTGAGAGGAAGCAAAGAAGAAGAAAAAAACAAGGCAACAAAGTAGGCCTCTCTTGTGAAACCACACCGACTTACCGCGCGCCGACCATCCTCTCGGCCTTGTCCCTCTGGCCCTTGAGGGGCCCGGCTTTGACGAGCGCCTCGATGAACTCCTGCTTGCGGTGACCCAGCCCGACCTCTGTCAGGCTGTACTCGTGCGCGACGACTTCGTCCTCGACGCCCGCCAGGCTGAGCAGCAGGGCGCAGATGACGCCCGTCCGGTCCTTGCCCGCGCTGCAGTGGACCATGATGGGCGTCGGCTCCTCCTCGCTGGCTAGGTGGGCGAGGATGGTGCGGAAGGGCGCATAGGGGCTGTTCGCATCCGCGCCGGCCTCTAGGATGCGCTCGTAGGCGAGGACGAAGCCCTGGGGAAGCGGGGTTTGCGTGTTTGCACAGGTCCTTGGTTAGCTGGTTTGTTGTGGGAAGGCCATTCTTTTCTCCGAAGTGGGAAAAGAGGCTGATCCGGCCGTCTCAAGAGATGAGTCGCATTTTTTTTTTTTTTTT